>NC_092336.1:242677500-242980000 GCF_046630445.1 Rutidosis leptorrhynchoides
AACTAGGAGTTGACAAGATTAACAAATTTTGTTTGATAACGAGATACATTCTACTTTGGTTAATTTGAAAGGGAGGAACAAATTAATCCATACTCCGGAAGACAAAAGGGGTTCAATTTCAAATGTGGACATAGCTTCAAATATGTGTGTGCTTTCTTATTTTTGGCTTACAAGCCGTAATTAAGTAATCAATGGCGAATTGGCGATCTTGATATCTGGAGGTTTAATCCCAAATGTAGTGGTCATCAACTTTTAATATGCTTTTTGTAATTGCCTTGTACGCACGCTCCTAATGTGTGCTTTGATATTTAATAATAATAATAATTTCACCTTTTGAAAGAGAAAAAAGAAACATTTCCTACATGAATACAAAAGAATGTTGATGATACTAATGAACGTGACCACCTTTTTAAGATTATCAACCCTATCCATTGACCAATATCCGTCATATCAATCAAAACTAGTGGTAATGCTTGCCACTTAATAAAGTATCAAGATTATGCTATCTTTAAAGTACCATGTAATCTAATTATCCACATTATTTAATTAAAAATTTGATTTTTAATAGATAAAAAAAGATTTTTTACATTTGTACTTTTGTTGTACATATCTTTATAACTAGAAATAGGGGCGGATTTGAGCATGTTCTAAGTGTGTCGTGTTACAGGGCCCATAATCTAAAGGGCCCCCAAAAAAGCCCTAACATATATATTGTGAACAAATAGAATGATCTAGTACTCATGATATTATTAGTGTTATTGAATTTATTATTATACATATGAAAGATTTATTATATAAAAAGTCTTGTTTGTATTTGCTGAACAGGGCCCATAATTTTAACAGGACGGCCCTGACTAGAAAGACGAACCCGCGCTTCGTTGCAGGGTGATTTTGATCGGCTAACGATGAAGTAATTATACGTTTATAAAAAACCATTAATTTTAGTCGGTTAACGATTGATTACTTTGGGGTGTGAAAATATTTAACGGTCAATTAACTGAACGCTTAAAAAATAAAGGACTGAAAAACGAAGGGGAAAAAGTAAGTGAAAATAAATTATAAAAATGGAAATGATTTCGATACTTTGAATCCATAATTTAAAAAAAAAAAAAAAAAAAAAAAAAAAAAAAAAAAAAGATGACGGACCTTATATAGTACTCGTTAACAATAAACTCAGCTATTTTGTAGACCGAAAATAGATAAACATACTTTCCCCGATAGACCCAATGTTGCAAACCTCTTTAGTCGTTATAACTTTATTGATACGATTTATAGCAAGTTGTTTTTAAATAGTCCAAACCCTTCCAAAATTTATTTTAGGTTTCAAATACTTCAATAATCACCATCAACAATCAAAATTATATGTGAAAAAAGTTACTTCAATAATCACCATCAACAATCAAAATTATATGTGAAAAAAGTTATCCCAGTTAATATAATAATAATAAAGATGATAACAGAGTAAATAAATAGGGGGATGATTCTCACACACACTTTTTTGATCCTCACACTCCAATTGAGTATTATTAGAAGAGTAAAAGGTTAAAATAGGTGTGTGAGGATCAAAAAAGTGTGTGTGAGAATCATCCCCCAAATAAATACTCCGTAATTATATTATATTATATTATATTATATTATATTATACTTTATTTATTTACTTTTATTTATTTTTATTTTTACTTTATATACTAAACCTCCTCTCATTTTTGGTCATTTCAGTTTTAACGAATTGTCGTTTTGAGTTTGTGTTCACACTACAAATGGTCCTCCAACTTACGCACAAATTACACAACAACCCCCCAACTTTACACTTTTTCAGGGGGAAAAAACGTAAATTTATAATTTAATTAAAATAAAAAAACCTTACTCCACCCGAATTTATAACGGGCCCTATCTTCTCGCTCGGTGCGAGTTAAATTTTTCCGAGGTCACCGTTCAACTCGAAAAAATCTCACGACCCCAACGGGACTAACTATATGCAAAACGGACATCGTTAAAAAAACACTAAATAACGGGCCCTATATTCACGCTCGGTGCGAGTTAAATTTTTCCTAGACCACCGTTCAACTCGAAATAATTTTACGAACACAACGCGACTAACTGCGCGAAACGGACATCGTTAAAAAAAATAAATATTTCGGGCTATATTACATACATATATATACATATACAACACGACTAACTATACGCGAAACGGACATCGTATATCCAAATTGGACCGCGCGTCGAATACAACCGCAGCAACGCGCGGTCGGATTTTTTCTAGTTATTTAACAAAACAATGTAAAAATAATTTGAATAAAGATTCACAGTAAAACAACAAACTTAGTTTGAATAGGTACCTGTGAGCCGTTACAAACCAACACGTGGCTGACAAAGTACCAGTACCCACCTAACACTACGATAATAAAGCGACAATTTTGAACCTAACTTTAGAACAAAAACCGACATTCAAACCTTTGGTTGATATATTATAGGATAATTCATTAGAATTACATATAGATGCCTTCCCCCCCCCCCCCCCCCCCCCTCCCCCTCTCTCTCTCTCTCTCTAAAAAAAATGTTTTACTACTGCTAATATTTGTATCCAAATTATTATTATTAAATACTAACGCATCGATTATTAGCTCGTCCGTTGGAATCATTACAACTTCAATTGACAAATAATCGATAAAACACAAAACATTAGCTCCTTAAAAGTTGTTTTAAAATTGATCGTTACGAATAATATTATATGTACATATCTAATCGTATATGTTTTTAGTACACATTAAATTCATTATATCAAAATTTTAAACGAAGCAGAGCAGACATACATCTAAATATCTATAAGGATTATCAAATAACCATCATAACTTCAATTGATAACATGAGCCCGTGCGTTTATATAATATTTTATAAATATTATATTTAACTTAATTTTTTTAATAATATGATAGAAATTCTACAAATTTGGTGTCGCTGTCGCGAGATTTTGATGTACAAAACAAGTGCCTTTCATTAGTGATTAGTTTTAGTAACAAATTTTCGGAGCTTAGGAATGAATTTTTAAGGTTTTCTCATTATTGTACTTGGGTTGAACACTTGGATTGCAATTTTGGCTATCATTAATCATTGGTAACTTTATTCTTTACTCTTTTGATTAATACATTGGTTAATTATTGTTTAACTTTGTGTTTGTTTATCTCTTACATATGTACGAGTAGCTAAATTATTCGTATCCACTTACATGATTAAACCTTGGTGATAGATTGTTTATCTTAAGATTTTATATAATTGATCAACTGCGTATGATTATGTTTGATTGAAGAACCACTATTACTTATGCATGTTGATAAGTTTTGCCGTGAGTTTATTGGTTAGTTAACAACAGTTAATGTGATTAATGAACTTTGCTACATTATTGACAATTAATTTAAGATTCGTTGACCTATATGCGGGAAACCACTGTAATTAGCGTTAACAATAATAACTATTAATTGGCCAAAGTAAATGTGAGGTTACATAGGGACGCCAAATTAAACTAAATCGGATTACAATCTTGAGTAGTTTAAACTTAATTGATTGTATTAGAATCCGGACACCGATGCAGTCTAGGTTATATGATATATGAACTAGAATAGGTCACATAATTATTTAAGTAGTGGTGAATTAATTTGTATCTATGATAGTGACAAATTTTAGGTTAAATACTTGTTAAGAAAGTTGTGAGATTCAACAGATAATTACAACGTCACCACAATATCGATTATTATAAAGAGGATGGACAAACAATCCTAGCCAAGGAAATTGATTCTAATTGGATACTTTTCTCTCTATTGAATTCTTGTTTTCTTAATTTCGCGTTACTTTAGTTTAAATTCCAACTCAATTCAAAACCCCTTTCAATTACGATAATTATTAGTGTAAATTCTTAAATTCTTAAATTCAACTGTTCCCTTTGGAACGAACCATAACTTGCTATTAGCTTTTACTGCTCGATTTGGTAGCTGCCTACTTGTGTGTTAATCATTATTAGTATTTTTATAATTAAATTTTATAGGTTAGATTTAGCACATCCAGATGATGTGCACCACATAATATAGTGTTCCATTAACGATCCAATGAATCATTATATCATTGTCATTCGCTTATTCTCGAAAAGTTATATTGCTTTGCATAGCTTTAAAAATCTTCTTAGTATTTCTTTAAGGTTACGGAACGTAACAATTCGAGAGTCTATACAACCATCCCAAGAATCTGCAGCGACCACAGTTGTTATAACGTCGTTTATGTCCTAACGGGTATAAGGTTCAAAGCAAAGATGATTACCAAAATCATACGTTGGCGAGTAAAATTGGATGGCATATGTGATATTTGGGAGCCCTAATGCGTCGTTGATATTTTCTACGTCCCATTCATAAGCTTGGCCATCAAGCGTGAAATGGACCATTTTAACTTGATTGCCATTTATATTCAAAACGCATATAGAATTCCCTAACATGGGGAGAGAAAACAAGAAAATTTTCAGTTATTAGACAAACTAAGCCAAGAGACTCGAGCATTAGGTATTCAAAATAATGTATGGTGCTGTTCAGATCAATTAGTTGACAACTTTCAGATAAGATAGCTCTCAAATGAATATCACTAGAAGACATTTTAAATTAAAAAGTTATGTATAAGAGAAAGTAAGAGATGCGAATTTGGGTGCATGAACTAAGTAATCATGTAGTATATATATATATATATATATATATATATATATATATATATATATATATATATATATATATATATATATATATATATATATATATATATATAGTGGTAGGATCAAGAGGGAAGTAACCATTCGGGGGGAAGGGGGGAAGCAAAAACTTTTTTTTTTTTTCGTTTTTTGAAAAAACTTTGTTCACGAACATTATAGATGAGATGAAAATATGAACATTTAGTAGAGACACTTTGTGATAAATGTTTTTATTTTGGCGGGAAAACGCTCGAGGAAGTAATATATAACAATTATCGTGTTTTTCGAGCGTATTTTGAGGTTTTAGCTATTGGGGTTTAGATATTAGGGTTTAAATATTAGGGTTTATAGGGTTTAGATATTAGGGTTTAGAAATTTAGGGTTTAGGGTTTAGATTTAGGGTTTAGATTTAGGATTTAGATTGAGTTTTTAACACGAACGGTTTAGAGTTTAGGGTTTAGGGTTTAGGGTTTGGTGTTTTGGGTTTATGGAATAAACCCAAAACACCAAACCCTAAACCCTAAACCCTAAACTCTAAATCGGGCTAAATTTTACTTCACAAAACATGAAAAAAAAACGTTCATATTCTTCACGAACAATATTATCTTGAATGTTATTTTTGTCGATCATTTTCTAGCCTAAATAATAACATTCATTACGAAGTGTCTCTTCTAAATGTTCATATTTTCGTGTGATCTTGATGCTGGAAAAAATAAATTCAAAAAAAATGAAAAAAAAAAAAATTTGCTTCCCCCCGCTTCCCCATTGATCCTGCCCCTATATATATATATATATATATATATATATATATATATATATATATATATATATATATATATATATATATATATATATATATATATATATAAAGGTGAAATTATATCTATATACTAAAACCGTGATTTAAGGTGATACGATAATAGTTATGTATAAGGTGATGAGATGTCAAAATGGGTTTTGTTTTTATGAAGATGAAGATGAAAATTTTAAACAGAAATATACCGGGTTATATATTTATAGGTTGGTTAATATTACAGAAAAAAACGAGGTAGAGTAGATGGTTTGATGTTGTTTGGTGTAACCGAGAGGTCTCGGGTTCGAGCCTGGGCTCGGGCATTATTTTTTTTTTGAAAAAAAAGAAGAAGGATACAGAAGTAAAGGTTAAAAACAATTTAAGTATGGATGTTATCGGGTTAGCGGGACGTCGCGGGTTCAAACCCGGACTTGGGCATTTTTTAGGACTACTTCTTTGAGGTAGTTTACTTATTATTATTATTATTATTATTATTATTATTATTATTATTATTATTATTATTATTATTATTATTATTATTATTATTATTATTATTATTGTTATTATCATTAACATTAAAAATTAACATTATAATTAAAATTATTACTATCATTAGAATTATTATTATTTTTATCATTATCAATATTATTATTATAAGAATTAACATCTTACTTATCATTACAATTATTATTATTAGAATTATTATTATTATTATTATTATTATTATTATTATTATTATTATTATCATTATTATCATTATTATTATTACTACTTTTACCATTAGGATTATTATTACACCTAAACTAGTATCATAATTATCATTAGCAGAAAAATTATTAGTTTTATAGTTATTATAATTATCAGTATTATTATTATTAAATATTATTTTTAAGTATTATTATCACTATTATTGTTTTATTGTAAAAATAATACAACTTTTTATTTAGTATTATTATTATTATTTCTACCAAACAAATGTTAAGTTATATGTATTATATTTATTATATATATATCAATTATCAATAAATTAGTTAATTAAAGTAATTTAATAAGTATTTGATATATTAATATTAAGAAATTACTTAAGTTAAAAATAGATATTAATTATTTATTAACAAGATAGAAAATGAAAATATAAAATATATTACTAATATTAATATATAAACTTATTTAATTACGATTATATGTGTTAATATATATACTTGATATAGGTTCGTGAATCCGAGGCCAACCTTGCATTGTTCAGTTTCGTCATATGAATATTTTTACTTCAAAATATTGAATAGTGAGTTTCATTACTCCCTTTTTAAATGCTTTTGCAATATATATTTTTGGGACTGAGAATACATGCGCTTTTATAAATGTTTGACGAAATAGACACAAGTAATTGAAACTACATTCTATGGTTGAATGATCGAAGCCGAATATGCCCCTTTTTGCTTGGTAGCCTAAGAATTAGTAAACCGATCTACTAATTAACGCGAATCCTAAAGATAGATTTATTGGGCCTAACAAACCCCATCCGTTGTAGCGGATGCTTTAGTACTTCGAGTTTTATATCATGTCCGAAGGATGTCCCGGAATGATGGGGATATTCTTATATACATCTTGTTAATGTCGGTTACCAGGTGTTCAATCCATATGAATGATTTTTGTCTCTATGCATGGGACGTATATTTATGAGAAATGGAAATGAAATCTTGTGGTCTATTAAAATGATGAAAATGAATGATTATGATAAACTAATGAACTCACCAACCTTTTGGTTGACACTTTAAATCATGTTTATTCTCAGGTATGAAAGAAATCTTTCGCTGTGCATTTGCTCATATTAGAGATATTACTTGGAGTCATTCATGACATATTTCAAAAGACGTTGCATTCGAGTCGTCGAGTTCATCAAGATTATTATTAAGTCAATTATAGTTGGATATATTATGAAATGGTATGCATGCCGTCAACTTTTGATGTGATGAAAGTTTGTCTTTTAAAAACGAATGCAATGTTTGTAAAATGTATCATTTAGAGGTCAAGAACCTCGCGATGTAACCAAATGTAATGTATTCGTCCAGATGAATTAGGACGGGTCCCTTCAGTTGGTATCAGAGCAGTGGTCTTAGCGAACCAGGTCTTGCATTAGTGTGTCTAACCGATAGTTGTTAAAGATACATTAGTGAGTCTGGACTTCGACCGTGTCTGCATGTCAAAAGTTTTGCTTATCATTTTTTGACGAAAATTACCTGCTTATCATCCTTAGGAAATTACCTGCTTATCGTTCTTAGTCTAGACACATCTTACTACATTGATTGCATGAATAGTATATAGACAAAAAAAATTCATATCTTAGCGTATCTGTTACTGTAAACTTTGCATGACATATTCCGTAAATTCCTCCGTAATCTACGAAATCTTTTGTTCTATATATATAGATATCCTATGTAATTAGAATACCATCCGATAGCCGAAAATCATTTCATACCAAAAAAACCCTTTACTCAATCGTACGAAATGGAACTCTCCACTAGTTCAAGTTCTTCGAAATCTGATAGCTATTCCGACATAGATGTTCACCTAAGCTCCGAAAGCAGGGTCACCGGAATGAATCAACCAATCAACCATCATCAATTCTGGATGAATTGGGGATGGGTTCATAGTTGACTTAATCAATGGAGACGAGAAGAAGGCGATCCTTTCCACCAACCGAATCCACCTCTTGACGAAGAACCTTAAGCACTTACCGGCGAACCAGTCCGAAACACCATTTTCTCTCTCATTTCCAGAGTATTTCGCCATGATTATATACTATCTCGAATTTTAAATCTTATTCATCTGCTCTTCCGAACCTATAATCATCCCGGAGTAATCGAAGAAGTCAACGAGCTTCGCGTTCGAGTAATCAATTTGGAAAATATGGTGCAAAATTTACCAGCTTCAGTAACATCATCGGTACCAACAGAACCACCAGCAACAACACCCGTACCATCAACAACACACGCCTCAACATCACAATCTGTACCTCGAGCATAATCATCGTTCTACCTGACGTTCTACATCATTTATCTTCGTTCGACATGACGATTATATAATCTTTAATGTTTTAGAGATTATATATTCTTAGTCTAACAGTAAATCAAATGAGATTAATATCATATTAATTCATTAAATCCATGATTACATCTGAAGAAAATATATATGTATATATGTTTTCATAAAGATTGTAATTAAAATTCTTTTGTACAAACTGTTAATGATAAAAATATTTTAACAGGTAGGTAATACTCGAGGAATTTTTAAATTTCACATTAATAAGTTACACTCTACATTCTTCGAATCTGATTCAATAGTTATTTACTATCCTACTTACATCCACCGAACCACACGTATTCGTTCACCGCAGAATAACCATTTTCATTCAATTTCATATTTGAATTTTGACTTACCAAAATTCAACAAGTAGCATAATGAAGAAAACATTGGACAAAATAAAATTTGTTAGAAACAAACAATTTAACTATGAGAAGAATTTTGTTAAGAATCCACGCTAATTGTTCCTAGCTAACTGATTACATTTTATTTATCGCAATTTATTTATCGCAAATTATATTCTCGCAATTTTATTTATCGTCATTTAATTTCTGTATTTATTTTACGCACTTTAAATATCGGGACACATATACAAGGTTTTGACATATCATATCGACACATCTATATATATTATTTGGAATAACCATAGACACTCTATATGCAGTAATGCTAGAGTTAGCTATACAGGGTTGAGGTTGATTCTACAATAATATATACTTTGAGTTGTGATCGAGTCTGAGACATGTATACAAATTGGTCACGATACATATTAATTAATTCGAATATTATATGTCAACCTATATATGAATTGTTGAACTACTAATTGTGGACTGCTAAGTGTGGACTAATAACATTGGACAATTAAAATGAATTAAAATATTGATTATAACATATGAAACTAAACATTTCTTCAAGTTTGCCACTTTATTTCATCTTAAACCTCATTTGTATCTTGACGATTACAATCTGCGTTCAAACCTTTCATGATTCTTGAAAACACCTCAATCGAAATGATGAACCAACCGCACTTCATCTACGGAAGAAAAGATTGATGCATATAGTTATGCACCTGAAAAACACTTGGAACCTGAATGAATGTTTAACACGTATCCGTGCTAGCTCCTTTGGCGTTGTTATTACTGAAAATAACTTTACAATCTCTCTCCAAATTAGCCAGTTTTATCACAGCTTCAGCAAATCAACTTCGACTTTCATTCGAATAAACCTTATTATAACCTTGATTTATAAGTTTGCCTTTCGTCATCGTTACCGGGAAACCATTTATATTCCGCCACATTAGCAGTAAACTTACCAGCAACTCCATTACTCATTGCTTAAGTCTCCCCGAAGAACCATTATATTTGTTCATTTAAACCCTATCATATATTCATCCGCATCTTGTAACGAGAATGACCATACCAATTACCCGGAATTAGCAATCAGTATTTTGAATCTCGCAACAGTTCTACATCAACAGTTATATATGTACATATAACATCTATATCCTAGACTTACGTACTTCAATCGTGAACTTCTGAAAAGCACCCGGTCTACGAATCAATACTCTGAATGTTGAAAAGCTGAATGAAGCAGCAGAAACGGTAGACAATCATAAACGACCTTAATCGTCGAAAGTATGATGATAAAGAATGGAGTGTTGGAAACGCTCAATAGAAAATTTAGTACCAAAAAGCGGATTATGCGAAATTATGAAGGAGACTGTGGACAAATCACAAGGACTAAACTTGTACATAAAGAATCCCAATGATTCTGATTCTGATGAAATCGTTAGCGAATACCTTGCTTCTTAATCGCTCTAAATCATCGTGAATGAATTTCTTCATCACAATTTGATTCTAAAATTCTAAGATATCATCGTATCTTTCATTATAAATATCCTCGATATTCCTGGAGATATTTTCATAACTATTCTTATCTGAAATCATTTATCTCTTCGCGATATCAGTGTTACAACAGAAATGAAACTGTTTTAGTTTCTAAATTCTGAAAAATTCGAACTTAAAATATGAATGTTATTGAAGTAGTGTTGGGAACTGAAGCATGAGTTAGTACTCCCTCCGTTCCATATTTATTGTCACCAGACAAAAAATACACGGTTTAATAAAATGCAATCATTACTCTTTACTTTTTGTTCAAATGATATCTTTACCCTCTAAACTTCCAACAATATCTTTGAATTTTTTTTATTGTGTAAAAAACATCCTACTAGATCCGTCAATGACATGTGTACTTTTCAAAAGGTAAATTTCCACCTCACTTCTAGAAGTTACTTTTCCAGCAAAATAAATGAAGTGTTTATTTTTTGTGATAATTTACAACTTTTAAGTTACTTCTACATCAATTTTTTGGAGGTAAATTTTCCCACCAAAATCTTTACATGATTGATCGTACCAGACACAGTGTCTTTTGGTAATCCTTTTAATTGGAGGGAAATTTCCCACCACTTTTCACCTCTTTAATTTTCCCATCTTAAACATGAATAAATTAAGACCATGAGTCCATTTCTTTCATCATCTTTTACCAACTTCCATTTCTTTACTGTTACGTTACCAACTTTCAATTAAATACACCAACATGAGTCTTATCTTAAGTTCCCACAAAAACAAAAACACCACAAATGCTCAACGTGAAGCTATCATACAATGTTTATTGCAACAAACTTCACATGGAGATTTAAAAAGAGGTTCAATAAGTGATGTAGCAATTCAATTTGGTGTATCTAAAAGGACCATGAGTCGCATTTGGCATAAAGCTAAATTTCAACTCGAGCATGGATTAACGGTTGATTTGTCTCCAAAAATGTGTTGGGTCGTTGGACGCAAGAGGGTACAAATCGATATGAATAAAGTTTTAGAAATTCCGCTAAGCCGTCGTACCACTATACGATCTCTTGCTAAATCTATAGGTCTTTCGAAAACAACAATGCATTGTCGAATCAAGAAAGGTGAACTACAACCTCACACAAATGTAATCAAACCAGTTCTCACACACGTGAATAAAAATTAGAGTATTGTTTATCTATGGTAACTCCTTCTTTGTCAAGTTCAAGTCACGTATTTCGTGATATGTTTAATGTTGTACACATTGATGAGAAATGGTTTTACTTGTCAAGATCGTCAAAGCGTTATTATCTTGTTCCCGGCGAGAATGAGCCGTTAAGAGCATGTAAAAGTAAAAAATTCATCACTAAAGTGATCTTTCTAGCCGCCGTTGCACGACCAAGATACGATACATCGGGTAATGAAGTTTTCTCAGGAAAGATTGGCATATTCCCGCTTACCCCGTTAGAACCCGCTAAGCGTTCAAGCAAGAACCGAGTTGCAGGAACAATGGAAACAAAGCCGATATTATCGGTGACTAAAGACGTTACTCGAGCATGGTTGATAGAGAAGGTTCTACCGGCGATTCGAGCTAAATGGCCACAAGGTCATTCGGGTCCAATATTCATTCAACAAGATAATGCAAAGCCTCATATTAGTGTAAACGATAGTGAGTTTCTTGAAGCATCATCTCAAGAGGGATTTGATATCCGACTTCGTTTCCAACCACCAAATAGTCCCGATTTAAATGTGTTGGACCTTGTATTTTTTTGAGCAATTCAATCACTTCAAGAACAAGAGTCTTTGGGTTCAATTGATGAGTTGGTTTCGACGGTTCAAACTTCTTTTGATAGAATGAACTCGCGTGAGCTAAACAATGTTTTTATAACTCTTCAAACATGTATGAAGGAAATATTGAAAGTTCGCGGTGGCAACGAGTATCGTATACCACATATTGGTAAGGGTAGATTAGAAAGAGAAGGTAACTTGCCACCGCAAATTGAGTGTGATCAAAACCTCATAGATGAGGTTGTTTCATATTTGGCTCATTAAAAAGAAATGGAAGAAGTTATACATGTGTGAAGTAGTCAAATTTTTGAAAAATGTTAAGCATTTGTCCACGAGATGTTCTTTGTTCATTTTGGTTACAGTGTATTTGTATTTTGGGCGAACTGTTGCTCTTTGAATCTAGTTATATGTTGAATGTAGATGCATTTTGTCACTGTAATATTTTAAATGTAGTTATATGCATGTGTCTGCTAATATTGGTAACAGTGAGTATATGTTGACTATTGACAATTATGTTGAGGGTATAATAGGAAATGTAGCTAATATTTTTATCTAAATATGGAAGTGGGCAATTAATTCGGGACAGCCCAAAATGGTATACTAGACAATAATATAGGGACGGAGGGAGTATAATATAATGACACTTGATCAACGTGATTATATTACAGTAAGTCATGCTGAGTTTCTAAATGAAACGTGATGATTCACAGATCATAACGTCATCATGTGCCATGTTACACGACTCTTGTATTCTACTTAACCTCTAAACATATCAAGAAAATATTTTTCTTGATGATTCGGTCTTTTTCGAGGTATTCTGGTAATTTGACAAATCAAGATCGTGCCATTACAAGTTCCTTCTTAGAACATTAACTATGTTCATTCCGAATTTCATATCTACAAATTCTAGACCATTATTCACTTGACTTAAAGTCGAGAAGAGAAAACAAAAGTATGAAACTACGAAATAAAAGGGAAGATATAAAAACCCAACAACAACCTAGAAACTACAAACCGTGTATATCAATATTTATCGCAACATAAAGACATGGGAGAATTAAAAATACTATAACCCCAAGGGCGAAGTAGAAATAAACAGATTCCTCCGGTGGAAGTTGGAATAGGAGAATGATTGTTGCGATAGTCAGGATAAGGACAATGATCAGAACTGGATTAAGCATTTTCATAATCTTTTGGATGTATTAACTAAGAAAGAAAATATAGGGATGGTGAAACTAATGGAACGGAAGAGTTTAATTTATAAAGAAAAAATCAGACGTAACAATCGAGACAGATAACCGCATTTAATTAAAGAGATCCAAATTCCCTTAAATTCCGAAGAATCCGATCTTATAGATTTCGAAGATTTTCTTTAATCCCTTGAATTCCGAAATTTAACCAAGACAACGTCAAAAGTTAAGACGCACCTTATTTTCTAAAATTCAACCGTGACTACGTCAAAAGTCAAGACGAATCGTTATTTTACTCAGTTCACTCTTTTGTGATAGCTTCACCCATACTCTTCAAGTAATCGAATTGTTTTATTCATTTATCAATGATGATAAAATTCTATTTATCAACTCATATTCGTCATGAAAACATTTTTATTGTTAACCATGACCATCCCAATTAAATTTCGGGACGAAATTTCTTTAACGGGTAGGTACTGTGACGATCCGAAAATTTCAGACCAAATTTAAACTTAATCTGTAAATGATTCTGACACGATAAGCAAAGTTTATTAAACCAAGTCTCAAAATGTTTGAACTATTTTTCATGAATGCATTTGACCTTGACGATTCCCGACGATTCACGAACAACTATTTGTAAATAGATATGTGTGTATATATATAAATAATAATTGGAAGTATAATTTGAAATATTAAATGTTGTTGTTATGAGATATGATATTATAATAATTATTATTTAAAAATATATCTATATATAAATAAAGTATATTAAAAATAAATATTAAATGATTTTAATACTCGTTTGATGTTTCGATTGATATTAAACAAGTTAAATTCAAACTGATGTAATTTTAAAATAAACGGTGATACGAAAATGAGTTCTATAAATTTTAGACTTATTAAAAATGTATTTAGGAACTATTTGTTAAGTTTTAACACTTTTTATATTTTACCCAGAATTGAGAGGGACAGTTGATGTAATTTTTATTTAACAAATTAAGAATCGAATTTTATACCATAATGACCAAAATAAATAAATATAGTTAATTTAAAAATATTGGATTTTTCTGAATACTTTTATCCACCACTGATTAACAACGGAGCATGATGCCCTCTCCGTGAAAACTGTCAGCAACTTAATTAAGATTCATATCTTCATTACACGTTTCTATTTATATTATAATATTAAATTTAAAGTTATAGTAAATTGATCCGTCATAACTTGAATTATGAAAGAGATTTACTATTTGCTTTATTAAATTCATATTACTATATATCTATATTTATGCTTATACATATGTGATATGAACATCACACATACACCTATCACCTAAACCTTTGATCACCGCCGGAGAACGACTAGACCACCAGTAACCACGACACCATAACCGGCCATCCTCACCAACACAACAAACACCTCTACCATCATACAACTGCCACTACTACCAAAGAAAACCACTCTCTTCACCATGAAACCGATATTACTCGAACACCGGCCATTTAAAACCGCCATCACCAGACCTACAACCTTCGTCTTGCTACTGCAGCCCATCGTGAAAACAATCACCATCTATCACCGTAAGTCATCTCCTTCTCTCTCATATCTCTCTCTTAAATGAAACAACCACCAAAACCAACACCCATTATATTTTTTTCTTTCTTCTCTCTTTTCGCTGTTACTTTTGAGCAGTCACCAATACAACCGTAAAACACAACCCTTTTATTTCTTTTTTGTCTCGATCAGGAAGCATTTTTCCTGTTACTGATATCCCTTGCTTCTAATACTAAATATAAATGGCGATAAAGTAATTAGAAATAATGAATTTCGGTGGATTCATGAGTTGTAAAAGTGTTGAGGCATGCACTTCTCTTTTTGGGTCGACAAAAAAAATAAAATAAAATACCCCACTTGTTTCATTAGTAGAAAAATCTCAATAGAGAAACCCACTTGCATATTATTAGATATTACGGTATTGTGCATATTATTTCTTTTCCTTACTTGCCGTCAATTCTAAAAACCAAATCCCCACATGTCATGGTTCACTAAAGGGTTTTGATTAATTACTAGTTGGGCCGTATGGTTAATTGGGCCGAGGTTCAATCTAATTAATGGACCATGTTGATTGGGTAGATGAACCGAGAACTATGAATAATGTTGATATAGGCGTGTAACAGAAATAAAACTATGATGATGATGATGATGATAATCGAAGATGGTAATATGATGATGATGATTATGATACAAACGAAGACGATACAATCATATTGATGATGTATGATGATGGTTGATGAAATTGTGATCGTGATAATATAGTTGATGATGAAGATGAATAAAAATTCTGATGATGAATGAGGAATGAGATTCGTGATTATAAAATGATCATGATAATGGTACAAGATGATTATTATGTTCATTTGATGATGACCCGTTAATAAGGTATTATGATGATAATGGATAACGTACGAATGTGATGATATAGATATAGAAAGATGATGATATATGGTGAGACCGTGATTTAAGGTGATACGATAATAATTATGTATAAGGTGATGAGATGTCAAAATGGGTTTTGTTTTTATGAAGATGAAGATGAAAAATTTAAACAGAACTATACCGGGTTATATTTTTATAGGTTGGTTAATATTACAGAAAAAAATGAGGTAGAGTAGATGGTTTGATGTTGTTTGGTGTAACCGAGAGGTCTCGGGTTCGAGCCTGGGCTCGGGCATTATTTTTTTTTGAAAAAGAAGAAGAAGGATACAGAAGTAAAGGTTAAAAACAATTTAAGTATGGATGTTATCGGGTTAGCGGGACGTCGCGGGTTCAAACCCGGACTTGGGCATTTTTTAGGACTACTTCTTTGAGGTAATTTACTTATTACTTATTATTATTATTATTATTATTATTATTATTATTATTATTATTATTATTATTATTATTATTATTATTATTATTATTATTATTATTAGCATTAACATTAAAAATTAACATTATAATTAAAATTATTACTATAATTAGAATTATTATTATTTTTATCATTATCAATATTATTATTATAAGAATTAACATCTTACTTATCATTACAATTATTATTATTAGAATTATTATTCTTATTATTATTATCATTATTATTATTATTATTACTACTTTTACCATTAGGATTATTATTACACCTAAACTAGTATCATAATTATCATTAGCAGAAAAATTATTAGTTTTATAGTTATTATAATTATCAGTATTATTATTATCAAATATTATTTTTAAGTATTATTATCACTATTATTGTTTTATTGTAAAAATATTACAACTTTTAATTTAGTATTATTATTATTATTATTTCTACCAAACAAATGTTAAGTTATATGTATTATATTTATTATATATATCAATTATCAATAAATTAGTTAATTAAAGTAATTTAATAAGTATTTGATATATTAATATTAAGAACTTACTTAAGTTAAAAATAGATATTAATTATTTATTAACAAGATAGAAAATGAAAATATAAAATATATTACTAATATTAATATATAAACTTATTTGATTACGATTATATGTGTTTGATAATGCTCTAAATGAACATATATTTAGGCACAATATTCTTCCAATATGTAAAGCTTTTAGTTGCAATTGTTCTATTTTTATGTAATATTCGTTTAAATAAATAAGTGCGAAGACAAAAGAAGAAAATGATAATTTAAAGACGCAAATGACCAAAAAGCTCAAATGTACAAGATATAACTCAAGTGGTTCAATTTATTGATGAGAAACGTCCAAAAATGATAAGAGTACAAGCCGCAAAACGCAAAGTACAAGATATTAAATAGTACGCAAGGACGTTCGAAAATCCAGAACCGGGACATGAACCAACTTTCAACGCGCGACGCAACGGAGCTAAAATGACAAGTCAACTATGCACATGAATATAATATAATATATAAATAATTCTTAAAATTATATATATATTATATTATATAATAAAACGTCGGTAAACTAGAAAACAAAGTGATGGAGCTGGATCCAGCTGGCCATGCGATCGCATGTCCAGGAAGACCATTATTCATGCGATCGCATGAAGCCAGAAACCTGGCCAGGTCCTATAAATTCAGCATTTTTCGACGAGTAAAACACATCTTTTTCTCTTCCTTTCTCTGTAAGAAATATATATATATATATATATATATATATATATATATATATATATATATATATATATATATATATATATATATATATATATATATATAATTTAAAGTTTAATTTAAGTTTAATAATAATTGGATTATTGTAAGAAATGTTTTAAAGTTATGTAAGTCTGAACTCTGTCCGTGTAACGCTACACAATTAATCACCACTGTAAGCTATGTTCTTCCTTTTTAAATTAATGTCTCGTAACTAAGTTATTACTATGCTTATTTGAGCCAAAGTAATCATGATCTTGGACTAAAATATTAAGATGGGGTTATTGAATTTTGTACCATAATTAAGGTTTGGACAAAAGGCCGACACTTGTGAACATTGGACTATGGACTATTAATAGATGGGGGGTATTTTCTAATAACGAATGACAACTCGTTGGAATCTGTCGAACCTATCTTCAAATTAGTTAATCTAATAATTATGAAATGATTATGAATATCCTATTTAGTGACGTTTATACGACATCGTTTACAATCATTTAATTAATTATTTGGGTTGGGTAATTGATTATTCATTCTGATCAAGTGGGTAAATTAATATTCATATCTCATTAAAACACGGGTGAATTACATACAAGGATAATTGGTGTAAGTGTTAACAAAGTAATAAAACCTTGGATTACACGCAGTCGATAACCTGGTGTAATCATTAAACAAAGTATTAAAACCTTGTTACAGTTCGAATCCCTAATTAGTTGGAATATTTGACTTCGGGAATAAGGTTAATTTGACGAGCATTTTATAATTATGACTGATGGACTATTATGGACAAAAACCAGATAGGTATCAAATAAACCAGAACAAAGGACAAATAACCCGGGTAACAATTAATTAAAATCAAAACGTCAAACATCATGATTACTGAAGTTTAAATAAGCATAATACTTTTATTTTATATTTCATCGTACCTTTATTTACTGTCATTTTAATTACTGCAATTTACTTTATCGCAATTTAATTTCTGTCATTTATATTATCGTCATTTATCTTTACGCTTAAAATATAAAATCGACAAACCGGTCATTAAACGGTAAAAACCCCCTTTTATAATAATATTACTATATATAATTATATATATATTTTATATAAATATAGTTGTTAAAAATATGGCGTTAAACTCAGCTAGCTCCCTGTGGAATGAACCGGACTTACTAAAAATTACACTACTCTACGATTAGGTACACTACCTATAAGTGTTGTAGCAAGGTTTAGGTATATCCCATTCAATAAATAAATAAATAAAACTTGTGTAAATTGTATCGTATTTTGTAATAAAAATAATAGTATTTTGTACACCACCGCTAGCACATTAGCGCCGCTGCCGGGGACACGAGCGAAACGCTATAAAAAATATATTAAGTTTTTATTCCATTTTTGTAAAAAATTATATAAATTTAAAAATATAAAAACATAAAAAAATATATATATATTTATTTCTATATTTTTAAGTATTTAAATTAAAAAGTTTATATTTTTATTTTTCTTGTATTAAAAATTAAGATTAATAAGTAATTTTTTTTTAGTTTTTATTACATATTATATTTTTTTTATAAATTAAAAACAAAAATTTAAAAATCAGAAAAAAAAATTTAATAAAATAGAAATTGGGCCAAGTGCTGTAGCGGCCCAAACATTCAGCCTGTATTCGAAGCCATGCGATCGCATAAGCACAAGGCAGCAAACCCATGCGACCGCATGGGTTGACTGGACAGGTCTGAACCTTAAATGCATTTATTACGGAGTATGTTAAATATTATTATTAATATATAAATTAATTAGGGTTTCAATTAATTATAATTATTATTATTTAACCTAATTAAGTTTTTATATAAATCTAGTTTAATATTAATTATAATATTAATTTTTAATATTATTATTAAATATATAGATTAATATTTTTATATAATAATAATATTTTTATATAAAATTTTATTTTTTTCATTTTAGTTTATATCTTTTTATTATTTAGTTCATTGTTTTTAATCGTATCGTTCGTAATTAGTTTTAAGACTAGTATTTTGCCGTAGTAACTTTATATTTCTAGATTTTTAGGCTTTGCCGTAAAATCCCTTAAGTGCTTTTTCTATAGACTAAGATTTAGGTGCTTTAGAATTTTGCGACGCCATTATAAAATTTTAGTGCCTATTAAGTTATTGCCGTTTTGGATATAGACTTTTTTAAGCTTTAATTCCTTTAGACGCAAGTTTTAATATTTAGACTTTAGACTTTTAAGTCTCGATGCTCTACTTTCTTTTTATTATTTTTTGACTTTTTATTTTTCGACGTTTTTCGACTCGCTCTTTTTCTTTCTTATTTCTCGATACTCTAGTTTTTAGGACATAGAATTTTCTATTTCTTCTTTAAAATTTCAAAACGAAAAATTATTTTAAGCGGTTAAATTGATAGACATCCAAAATTTTCTGGTTCGTAGTAATAGTTGGATTTGTTAGTGGCGAGTTGTGGGCTTTCGATTTAAAGGGTCCTGGCTACCTGCTGCATCTATTGGCTATTCGAAGCGTGGGCAAAAACAGGAAAGTCTATTAATTTGATAACTTATATAATTTTTATCTTTTATAACTAATAGGATATTCAGTGAATGCATCGAGCAAAACGTTCACCATCTTTCATACGTTCACCACCTGTAACTCGATCAAGACATCTAGCCAATATTATCGCCGTTGATTTTTCTTTAGAATCGTCATCTAGTCGACCAAGTATTCCAATTCAAATTTCCGATAATCCATTTTTTGAACCCGACCTCACAATTGAGAATCCGGAGAATATTCAAGGACAATTCAGAGATCCTGAACCACTAATCATTCCTCCGGAATCACAAATTACTCATCCAGAGATTGTTGAGGAACAAACCGTTAAATCAGAATCTTCTAGTGATTCGTATTCAACAAATTCAATTATGAAAGTAACAGAACCTCTAAGTATGGAAGACCGAATGAGAGCCACACGCACAGGCCAAGGTCACGCCATTATTAAGCCAGATATTAATGCACCAGATTATGAAATCAAGGGACAAATCCTACACATGGTAACTAATCAAAGCCAATATAGTGGTACGCTAAAAGAAGATCCAAACGAATATCTTCGTACCTTAAATAGGATCTGTACTCTATTTAAAATCAGACAAGTTGAGGATGAACAGATCTATCTCATGTTATTTCCCTGGACTTTAAAGGGAGAAGCCAAAGATTGGTTAGAATCGTTACCTGAAGGGGCGATTGATACATGGGATGTTTTAGTTGAAAAATTTCTTAAACAATTCTTTTCGGCATCTAAAGCCGTGAGACTTCAAGGAGAAATTGTTACGTTCACGCAGAAGCCAAATGAAACTCTATATGAGGCGTGGACAAGATTTGGAAAGTTGTTAAGAGGATGTCCGCAACATGGTTTAGACACTTATCAAATAGTACAAATATTCTATCAAGGATGCGACATCACTACACGAAAAGACATTGACATAGCAGCTGGTGGTTCCATTATGAAGAAAACCGCAACCGAAGCTTACAAAATTATTGATAACACAGTCTCCCACTCACATGAGTGGCACCAGGAAAAAGATATTTTTCGTTCATCTAAAGTGGCTAGAGCTGATTCTAGCCATGAATTTAATTCCGTTTTCGCAAAAATAGATGCTTTCGAGAGATGAATGGAAAAGATGAATAAAGATATTCACGCAATACGAATCAGTTGTGAGCAATACGATGGACCACACTTAACGAAAGATTGTCACATCGAGCAAACGATGGAACAACATGAGAATGTTTCCTACATGAACCAAAGGCCGGGAAATAATTATCAAAATAATTATCAACCGCCAAGGCCAAACTTTAATCGAAATCAAAATATTCTTTACAATCCAAATGGACCAAACAATAACTCGTACAACCAACAAGGTCCGAATAACCAACCAACTCAAAACAACACTTTCAATCAACAAAGACGTAGCTTGTATAAACGACCACAACAAACCGAAGAGAAAAAGCCAAATCTGGAAGAAATGATGGCAAAGCTAATGGAATCTCAAACACAATTTATTACATCTCAAACCCAAACGAATGAGAGGTTTGATCAGTCATTAAGAACTCAACAAGCTTCCATTTTGAATCTAGAAAAACATATAGGTACTCTTGCTAGCATGATAAGTGAGAGGGAATAAGGAAAGCTACCGAGTAATACTGAAGTAAATCCTCGGAATGAGAATGTTAAAATGTGTCAACAAATTCTGAAAAACCAACACCAGAAGATGGGAAGGTTTTAGATGTGAGTAACAATGAAGAAGTTACAACACCACCACCACCACCCGAGTATGTAAAGCCAGC
Organism: Rutidosis leptorrhynchoides; assembly: GCF_046630445.1. Classification (NCBI taxonomy): domain Eukaryota; kingdom Viridiplantae; phylum Streptophyta; class Magnoliopsida; order Asterales; family Asteraceae; genus Rutidosis; species Rutidosis leptorrhynchoides. The sequence goes on from NC_092336.1 coordinate 242,699,463, forward strand.
GGTGGCACCATACAGACCACCCATCCCGTTTCCAAGAAAAGGAGTTGAGTATGAGCAAGTAATAGGTAATAAAGTTTGTGATACCTCTGGAAAAAAGAAGAAGAATAGGAAAGTGCAAGAAACAAAAATCGTAAAAATAAACCCGGTGAAGACAGTTCCACCAAAACCTCCACCCAGGTTGGGTGATCCAAGTGAATTTATTGTTCCTTGTCTACTTAGTGATTGTGTCATGTATGATGCACTAGAAGATTTAGGTGCGAGTGTGAGTGTTATGCCTCTTTCATTATATAAGAGATTAGGAGTGAAATGTCCCGTTCTTATTGATTAAAAACGTTCCATATTAATTGATTTCGTTGCGAGGTTTTGACCTCTATATGAGACGTTTTTCAAAGACTGCATTCATTTTAAAACAAACCATAACCTTTATTTCATCAATAAAGGTTTAAAAAGCTTTACGTAGATTATCAAATAATGATAATCTAAAATATCCTGTTTACACACGACCATTACATAATGGTTTAAAATACAAATATGTTACAATAAAATAAGTTTCTTGAATGCAGTTTTTACACAATATCATACAAGCATGGACTCCAAATCTCGTCCTTATTTAAGTATGCGACAGCGGAAGCTCTTAATAATCACCTGAGAATAAACATGCTTAAAACGTCAACAAAAATGTTGGTGAGTTATAGGTTTAACCTATATATATCAAATCATAATAATAGACCACAAGATTTCATATTTCAATACACATCCCATACATAGAGATAAAAATCATTCATATGGTGAACACCTGGTAACCGACATTAACAAGATGCATATATAAGAATATCCCCATCATTCCGGGACACCCTTCGGATATGATATAATTTTCGAAGTACTAAAGCATCCGGTACTTTGGATGGGGCTTGTTGGGCCCGATAGATCTATCTTTAGGATTCGCGTCAATTAGGGTGTCTGTTCCCTAATTCTTAGATTACCAGACTTAATAAAAAGGGGCATATTCGATTTCGATAATTCAACTATAGAATGTAGTTTCACGTACTTGTGTCTATTTTGTAAATCATTTATAAAACCTGCATGTATTCTCATCCCAAAAATATTAGATTTTAAAAGTGGGACTATAACTCACTTTCATAGATTTTTACTTCGTCGGGAAGTAAGACTTGGCCACTGGTTGATTCACGAACCTATAACAATATATACATATATATCAAAGTATGTTCAAAATATATTTACAACACTTTTAATATATTTTGATGTTTTAAGTTTATTAAGTCAGCTGTCCTCATTAGTAACCTACAACTAGTTGTCCACAGTTAGATGTACAGAAATAAATCGATAAACATTATCTTGAATCAATCCACGACCCAGTGTATACGTATCTCAGTATTGATCACAACTCAAACTATATATATTTTGGAATCAACCTCAACCCTGTATAGCTAACTCCAACATTCACATATAGAGTGTCTATGGTTGTTCCGAAATATATATAGATGTGTCGACATGATAGGTCGAAACATTGTATACGTGTCTATGGTATCTCAAGATTACATAATATACAATACAAGTTGATTAAGTTTTGGTTGGAATAGATTTGTTACCAATTTTCACGTAGCTAAAATGAGAAAAATTATCCAATCTTGTTTTACCCATAACTTCTTCATTTTAAATCCGTTTTGAGTGAATAAAATTGCTATGGTTTCATATTGAATTCTATTTTATGAATCTAAACAGAAAAAGTATAGGTTTATAGTCGGAAAAATAAGTTACAAGTCGTTTTTGTAAAGGTAGTCATTTCAGTCGAAAGAACGACGTCTAGATGACCATTTTAGAAAACATACTTCCACTTTGAGTTTAACCATAATTTTTGGATATAGTTTCATGTTCATAATAAAAATCATTTTCTCAGAATAACAACTTTTAAATCAAAGTTTATCATAGTTTTTAATTAACTAACCCAAAACAGCCCGCGGTGTTACTACGACGGCGTAAATCCGGTTTTACGGTGTTTTTCGTGTTTCCAGGTTTTAAATCATTAAGTTAGCATATCATATAGATATAGAACATGTGTTTAGTTGATTTTAAAAGTCAAGTTAGAAGGATTAACTTTTGTTTGCGAACAAGTTTAGAATTAACTAAACTATGTTCTAGTGATTACAAGTTTAAACCTTCGAATAAGATAGCTTTATATGTATGAATCGAATGATGTTATGAACATAATTACTACCTTAAGTTCCTTGGATAAACCTACTGGAAAAGAAAAAAATGGATCTAGCTTCAACGGATCCTTGGATGGCTCGAAGTTCTTGAAGCAGAATCATGACACGAAAACAAGTTCAAGTAAGATCATCACTTGAAATAAGATTGTTATAGTTATAGAAATTGAACCAAAGTTTGAATATGATTATTACCTTGTATTAGAATGATAACCTACTGTAAGAAACAAAGATTTCTTGAGGTTGGATGATCACCTTACAAGATTGGAAGTGAGCTAGCAAACTTGAAAGTATTCTTGATTTTATGTAACTAGAACTTGTAGAATTTATGAAGAACACTTAGAACTTGAAGATAGAACTTGAGAGAGATCAATTAGATGAAGAAAATTGAAGAATGAAAGTGTTTGTAGGTGTTTTTGGTCGTTGGTGTATGGATTAGATATAAAGGATATGTAATTTTGTTTTCATGTAAATAAGTCATGAATGATTACTCATATTTTTGTAATTTTATTAGATATTTCATGCTAGTTTCCAAATGATGGTTCCCACATGTGTTAGGTGACTCACATGGGCTGCTAAGAGCTGATCATTGGAGTGTATATACCAATAGTACATACATCTAAAAGCTGTGTATTGTACGAGTACGAATACGGGTGCATACGAGTAGAATTGTTGATGAAACTGAACGAGGATGTAATTGTAAGCATTTTTGTTAAGTAGAAGTATTTTGATAAGTGTATTGAAGTCTTTCAAAAGTGTATAAATACATATTAAAACACTACATGTATATACATTTTAACTGAGTCGTTAAGTCATCGTTAGTCGTTACATGTAAGTGTTGTTTTGAAACCTTTAGGTTAACGATCTTGTTAAATGTTGTTAACCCAATGTTTATAATATCAAAAGAGATTTTAAATTATTATATTATCATGATATTATTATGTACGAATATCTCTTAATATGATATATATACATTATATGTCGTTACAACGATAATCGTTACATATATGTCTCGTTTCAAAATCATTAAGTTAGTAGTCTTGTTTTTACATATGTAGTTCATTGTTAATATACTTAATGATATGTTTACTTATCATAATATCATGTTAACTATATATATAACCATATATATGTCATCATATAGTTTTTACAAGTTTTAACGTTCGTGAATCACCGGTCAACTTGGGTGGTCAATTGTCTATATGAAACCTATTTCAATTAATCAAGTCTTAACAAGTTTGATTGCTTAACATATTGGAAACATTTAGTCATGTAAATATCAATCTCAATTAATATATATAAACATGGAAAAGTTCGGGTCACTACAGTACCTACCCGTTAAATAAATTTCGTCCCGAAATTTTAAGCTGTTGAAGGTGTTGACGAATCTTCTGGAAATAGATGCGGGTATTTCTTCTTCATCTGATCTTCACGCTCCCAGGTGAACTCGGGTCCTCTACGAGCATTCCATCGAACCTTAACAATTGGTATCTTGTTTTGCTTAAGTCTTTTAACCTCACGATCCATTATTTCGATGGGTTCTTCGATGAATTGAAGTTTTTTGTTGATTTGGATTTCATCTAACGGAATAGTGAGATCTTCTTTAGCAAAACATTTCTTCAAATTCGAGACGTGGAAAGTGTTATGTACAGCCGCGAGTTGTTGAGGTAACTCAAGTCGGTAAGCTACTGGTCCGACACGATCAATAATCTTGAATGGTCCAATATACCTTGGATTTAATTTCCCTCGTTTACCAAATCGAGCAACGTCTTTCCAAGGTGCAACTTTAAGCATGACCATCTCTCCAATTTCAAATTCTATATCTTTTCTTTTAATGTCAGCCTAGCTCTTTTGTCGACTTTGGGCGGTTTTCAACCGTTGTTGAATTTGGATGATCTTCTCGGTAGTTTCTTGTATAATCTCCGAACCCGTAATCTGTCTATCCCCCACTTCACTCCAACAAATCAGAGACCTGCACTTTCTACCATAAAGTGCTTCAAACGACGCCATCTCAATGCTTGAATGGTAGCTGTTGTTGTAGGAAAATTTTGCTAACGGTAGAAGTCGATCCCAACTGTTTCCGAAATCAATAACACATGCTCGTAGCATGTCTTCAAGCGTTTGTATCGTCCTTTCGCTCTGCCCATCAGTTTGTGGATGATAGGCAGTACTCATGTCTAGACGAGTTCCTAATGCTTGCTGTAATGTCTGCCAGAATCTTGAAATAAATCTGCCATCCCTATCAGAGATAATAGAGATTGGTATTCCATGTCTGGAGACGACTTCCTTCAAATACAGTCGTGCTAACTTCTCCATCTTGTCATCTTCTCTTATTGGCAGGAAGTGTGCTGATTTGGTGAGACGATCAACTATTACCCAAATAGTATCAAAACCACTTGCAGTCCTTGGCAATTTAGTGATGAAATCCATGGTAATGTTTTCCCATTTCCATTCCGGGATTTTGGGTTGTTGAAGTAGACCTGATGGTTTCTGATGCTCAGCTTTGACCTTAGAATACGTCAAACATTCTCCTATGTATTTAGCAACATCGGCTTTCATACCCGGCCACCAAAAATGTTTCTTGAGATCCTTGTACATCTTCCCCGTTCCAGGATGTATTGAGTATCTAGTTTTATGAGCTTCTCTAAGTACCATTTCTCTCATATCTCCAAATTTTGGTACCCAAATTCTTTCAGCCCTATACCGGGTTCCGTCTTCCCGAATATTAAGATGCTTCTCCGATCCTTTGGGTATTTCATCCTTTAAATTTCCCTCTTTTAAAACTCCTTGTTGCGCCTCCTTTATTTGAGTAGTAAGGTTATTATGAATCATTATATTCATAGATTTTACTCGAATGGGTTCTCTGTCCTTCCTGCTCAAGGCATCGGCTACCACATTTGCCTTCCCCGGGTGGTAACGAATCTCAAAGTCGTAATCATTCAAAAATTCAATCCACCTACGCTGCCTCATATTCAGTTGTTTCTGATTAAATATGTGTTGAAGACTTTTGTGGTCAGTATATATAATACTTTTGACCCCATATAAGTAGTGCCTCCAAGTCTTTAATGCAAAAACAACCGCGCCTAATTCCAAATCATGCGTCGTATAATTTTGCTCGTGAATCTTCAATTGTCTAGATGCATAAGCAATCACCTTCGTTCGTTGCATTAATACACAACCGAGACCTTGCTTTGATGCGTCACAATAAATCACGAAATCATCATTCCCTTCAGGCAATGACAATATAGGTGCCGTAGTTAGCTTTTTCTTCAATAACTGAAACGCTTTCTCTTGTTCATCCTTCCATTCAAATTTCTTCCCTTTATGCGTTAATGCAGTCAAGGGTTTTGCTATTCTGGAAAAGTCTTGGATGAACCTTCTGTAGTAACCAGCTAGTCCTAAAAACTAGCGTATGTGTTTCGGAGTTTTCGGGGTTTCCCACTTTTCAACAGTTTCTATCTTTGCCGGATCCACCTTAATACCTTCTTTGTTCACTATGTGACCGAGGAATTGAACTTCTTCCAACCAAAATGCACACTTTGAAAACTTAGCGTACAATTCTTCCTTCTTCAATACTTCTAACACCTTTCTCAAATGTTCACCATGTTCTTGGTCATTCTTTGAGTAAATAAGTATGTCATCAATGAAAACAATGACAAACTTGTCAAGGTATGGTCCACACACTCGGTTCATAAGGTCCATGAACACAGCTAGTGCATTAGTTAAACCAAACGGCATGACCATAAACTCGTAATGACCGTAACGTGTTCTGAAAGCAGTCTTTGGAATATCATCTTCTTTCACCCGCATTTGATGATACCCGGAACGTAAGTCAATCTTTGAATAAACAGACGAGCCTTGTAGTTGATCAAATAAGTCGTCGATTCTCGGTAGTGGGTAGCGGTTCTTGATGGTAAGTTTGTTCAACTCTCGGTAGTCGATACACAACCTGAATGTACCATCTTTCTTCTTGACAAACAAAACAGGAGCTCCCCACGGTGATGTGCTTGGTCGAATGAAACCACGCTCTAAAAGTTCTTGTAATTGGCTTTGCAGTTCTTTCATCTCATTGGGTGCGAGTCTGTAAGGAGCACGAGCTATTGGTGCAGCTCCTGGTACAAGATCTATTTGAAATTCAACGGATCGATGTGGGGGTAATCCCGGTAATTCTTTCTGAATACATCGGGAAATTCTTTTGCGACGGGAACATCATTGATGCTCTTTTCTTCAGTTTGTACTTTCTCGACTTGTGCTAGAACAGCATAGCAACCTATTCTTATTAGTTTTTGTGCCTTCAAATTACTAATAAGATGTAGCTTCTTGTTGCCCTTTTCTCCGTACATCATTAAGGGTTTTCCTTTTTCTCGTATAATGCGAATTGCATTTTTGTAATAAACGATCTCTGCTTTCACTTCTTTCAACCAGTCCATACCGATTATCACATCAAAACTCCCTAACTCTACTGGTATCAAATCAATCTTAAATGTTTCGCTAACCAGTTTAATTTCTCGATTCCGACATATATTATCTGCTGAAATTAATTTACCATTTGCTAATTCGAGTAAAAGTTTACTATCCAAAGGAGTCAATGGACAACTTAATTTAGCACAAAAATCTCTACTCATATAGCTTCTATCCGCACCCGAATCAAATAAAACGTAAGCAGATTTATTGTCAATAAGAAACGTACCCGTAACAAGCTCCGGGTCTTCCTGTGCCTCTGCCGCATTAATATTGAAAACTCTTCCGCGGCCTTGTCCATTCGTGTTCTCCTGGTTCGGGCAATTTCTAATAATGTGGCCCGGTTTTCCACATTTATAACAAACTACATTGGCATAACTTGCTCCGACACTACTTGCTCCGCCATTACTCGTTCCGACACCATTTGTTCCTTTCGTTCTATTAACCCCTGGTCCGTAGACCTCACACTTCGCCACGCTATGACCATTTCTTTTACACTTGTTGCAAAATTTGGTGCAGAACCCCGAGTGATACTTTTCACACCTTTGGCATAGCTGCTTCTGATTGTTGTTGTTATTGCGGTTATTATTGTTGTTGGGATGATTGTTGTAGTTGCTGTTGTTGTTGTTGTTGTTGTTGGGCTGTTTGTTGTAGTTGCGATTGATGTTGCGATTGTTGGGATAATTGTTGCGATTATTGTTGTAATTGCTGTTGTTGTTGTATTGGTGATTCTTATCACCGTTTTCCTCCCACTTTCTTTTTGACTTGCTTCACATTGGCCTCTTCAGCAGTCTGTTCTTTAATTCTTTCTTCAATCTGGTTCACTAGTTTGTGAGCCATTCTACATGCCTGTTGTATGGAGGCGGGCTCGTGTGAACTTATATCTTCTTGGATTCTTTCCGGTAATCCTTTCACAAACGCGTCGATCTTCTCTTCCTCATCTTCGAATGCTCCCGGACACAATAGGCACAATTCTGTGAATCGTCTTTCGTACGTGGTAATATCAAATCCTTGGGTTCGTAACCCTCTAAGTTTTGTCTTGAGCTTATTGACCTCGGTTCTGGGACGGTACTTCTCGTTCATCAAGTGCTTGAATGCTGACCACGGTAGTGCGTAAGCATCATCTTGTCCCACTTGCTCTAGATAGGTATTCCACCATGTTAACGCAGAACCTGTGAAGGTATGCGTAGCGTACTTCACTTTGTCCTCTTCAGTACACTTACTTATGGCAAACACCGATTCGACCTTCTCGGTCCACCGTTTCAATCCGATCGGTCCTTCGGTTCCATCAAATTCCAAAGGTTTGCAGGCAGTGAATTCTTTGTAGGTGCATCCTACACGATTTCCTGTACTGCCAGATCCAAGGTTATTGTTGGTATGTAGCGCAGCCTGTACTGCGGCTATGTTTGAAGCTAGAAAAGTACGGAATTCCTCTTCATTCATATTCACGGTGTGTCGAGTAGTCGGTGCCATTTCCTTCAAAATAGTCAAATGGAACAAGTTAATCATACAGAATATTAAGAGTAGTTAATAGTATTTAGTAGCATAATATGAACTCATTTATAAAAGCTTTTTCTTCATATTAGCGTTTTATAAGTTTAAATTCGGGTAGTACCTACCCGTTAAGTTCATACTTAGTAGCTAATATACAATTCAACTACTACAATTCTATATGAAAAACTGATTATAATAATATTTCGCGTTCAAACTTTTACACAATATTTTACAAACTTACAATACCGCTTATTTTACATAAAACATGAAATATAGCACACAATAACTTTGTTACAAGATAGTTGTGAAGATAATTCTAGCTAGTACACAAGTCGTTCAGCAAAGGCAATAAAGACACGTAATTCATACGTCCAGAAACAAGTCATGCATTCTGGTTTTACTAGGACTACTTCCCATCCTTGGTCTTGTGGAACATAACCGTTATGGCCGTTGATAAGACAGCGTGTTGTAATGTCGTCAAAGGGACGAGGGTTACGTAATGTCCAACAATCCCGTAACAATCTAAAAACCTCATTTCTTACCCCAATTACCGACTCCGTCACTTGTGGAAACGTTTTGTTTAATAGTTGTAGCCCGATGTTATTGTTCTCACTTTGGTGAGAAGCGAACATTACTAATCCGTAAGCATAACATGCTTCTTTATGTTGCATGTTAGCCGCTTTTTCTAAATCACGAAGTCCAATATTCGGATATATTGAGTCAAAATAATTTCTTAACCCGTTGCGTAAAATAGCATTTGGGTTCCCCGCAATATATGCGTCAAAGTAAACACATCGTAACTTATGGGTTTCCCAATGTGATATCCCCCATCTTTCAAATGAAAGTCTCTTATAAACCAAGACATTCTTGGAACGTTCTTCGAATGTCTTACAAACGGATCTCTCCTTAAATAGTTGTGCCGAAGAATTCTGACCGACTTTAGACAAGATTTCATCAATCATGTCTCCGGGTAGGTCTCTTAAAATATTGGGTTGTCTATCCATTTTGTGTTTTTATACTGTAAAATAGACAAGAGTTAGATTCATAAAAAAAAATACTTATTAATACAAGCAATTTTTACATATATCATAAAGCATAAGCACACTATATTACATATATTACACCACACGAATACAACTATCTTATTCCGACTCGCTTGTTTCTTCTTCTTCGGTTTTGGTTCGTTTTGCCAAGTTTCTAGGGATATATGATGTTCCTCTAATACGAGCCGTCGTTATCCACATTGGTTTAGAAAAACCTGGTGGTTTAGAGGTTCCCGGGTCATTGTTACAACTTAAGGACTTCGGGGGTTGACGATACATATAAAGTTCATCGGGGTTGGAATTAGATTTCTCTATTTTTATGCCCTTTCCCTTATTATTTTCTTTTGCCTTTTTAAATTCAGTTGGGGTAATTTCTATAACATCATTGGAATTCTCGTCGGAATCCGATTCATCGGAGAATTGGTAATCCTCCCAATATTTTGCTTCCTTGGCGGAAACACCATTGACCATAATTAACCTTGGTCGGTTGGTTGAGGATTTTCTTTTACTTAACCGTTTTATTATTTCCCCCAACGGTTCTATTTTTTCATCCGGTTCCGATTCTTCTTCCGGTTCCGATTCTTCTTCCGGTTCCGACTCTTCTTCCGGTTCCTCTTCGGGAACTTGTGAATCAGTCCACGAATCATTCCAATTTACATTTGACTCTTCATTATTATTAGGTGAGTCAATGGGACTTGTTCTAGAGGTAGACATCTATCACATAATATCAAACGCGTTAAGAGATTAATATATCACATAATATTCACATGTTAAAAATATATAGTTTCCAACAAAATTTGTTAAGCAATCATTTTTCAAGTAAACACGGTCGAAGTCCAGACTCACTAATGCATCCTAACAAACTCGATAAGACACACTAATGCAAAATTCTGGTTCTCTAAGACCTTTCGCTCGGATACCAACTGAAATGTCCCGTTCTTATTGATTAAAAACGTTCCATATTAATTGATTTCGTTGCGAGGTTTTGACCTCTATATGAGACGTTTTTCAAAGTCTGCATTCATTTTAAAACAAACCATAACCTTTATTTCATCAATAAAGGTTTAAAAAGCTTTACGTAGATTATCAAATAATGATAATCTAAAATATCCTGTTTACACACGACCATTACATAATGGTTTATAATACAAATATGTTACAACAAAATAAGTTTCTTGAATGCAGTTTTTACACAATATCATACAAGCATGGACTCCAAATCTCGTCCTTATTTAAGTATGCGACAGCGGAAGCTCTTAATAATCACCTGAGAATAAACATGCTTAAAACGTCAACAAAAATGTTGGTGAGTTATAGGTTTAACCTATATATATCAAATTATAATAATAGACCACAAGATTTCATATTTCAATACACATCCCATACATAGAGATAAAAATCATTCATATGGTGAACACCTGGTAACCGACATTAACAAGATGCATATATAAGAATATCTCCATCATTCCGGGACACCCTTCGGATATAATATAATTTTCGAAGTACTAAAGCATCCGGTACTTTGGATGGGGCTTGTTGGGCCCGATAGATCTATCTTTAGGATTCACGTCAATTAGGGTGTCTGTTCCCTAATTCTTAGATTACCAGACTTAATAAAAAGGGGCATATTCGATTTCAATAATTCAACCATAGAATGTAGTTTCACGTACTTGTGTCTATTTTGTAAATCATTTATAAAACCTGCATGTATTCTCATCCCAAAAATATTAGATTTTAAAAGTGGGACTATAACTCACTTTCACAGATTTTTACTTCGTCGGGAAGTAAGACTTGGCCACTGGTTGATTCACGAACCTATAACAATATATACATATATATCAAAGTATGTTCAAAATATATTTACAACACTTTTAATATATTTTGATGTTTTAAGTTTATTAAGTCAGCTGTCCTCATTAGTAACCTACAACTAGTTGTCCACAGTTAGATGTACAGAAATAAATCGATAAACATTATCTTGAATCAATCCACGACCCAGTGTATACGTATCTCAGTATTGATCACAACTCAAACTATATATATTTTGGAATCAACCTCAACCCTGTATAGCTAACTCCAACATTCACATATAGAGTGTCTATGGTTGTTCCGAAATATATATAGATGTGTCGACATGATAGGTCGAAACATTGTATACGTGTCTATGGTATCTCAAGATTACATAATATACAATACAAGTTGATTAAGTTTTGGTTGGAATAGATTTGTTACCAATTTTCACGTAGCTAAAATGAGAAAAATTATCCAATCTTGTTTTACCCATAACTTCTTCATTTTAAATCCGTTTTGAGTGAATCAAATTGCTATGGTTTCATATTGAACTCTATTTTATGAATCTAAACAGAAAAAGTATAGGTTTATAGTCGGAAAAATAAGTTACAAGTCGTTTTTGTAAAGGTAGTCATTTCAGTCGAAAGAACGACGTCTAGATGACCATTTTAGAAAACAGACTTCCACTTTGAGTTTAACCATAATTTTTGGATATAGTTTCATGTTCATAATAAAAATCATTTTCTCAGAATAACAACTTTTAAATCAAAGTTTATCATAGTTTTTAATTAACTAACCCAAAACAGCCCGCGGTGTTACTACGACGGCGTAAATCCGGTTTTACGGTGTTTTTCGTGTTTCCAGGTTTTAAATCATTAAGTTAGCATATCATATAGATATAGAACATATGTTTAGTTGATTTTAAAAGTCAAGTTAGAAGGATTAACTTTTGTTTGCGAACAAGTTTAGAATTAACTAAACTATGTTCTAGTGATTACAAGTTTAAACCTTCGAATAAGATAGCTTTATATGTATGAATCGAATGATGTTATGAACATCATTACTACCTTAAGTTCCTTGGATAAACCTACTGGAAAAGAGAAAAATAGATCTAGCTTCAACGGATCCTTGGATGGCTCGAAGTTCTTGAAGCAGAATCATGACACGAAAACAAGTTCAAGTAAGATCATCACTTGAAATAAGATTGTTATAGTTATAGAAATTGAACCAAAGTTTGAATATGATTATTACCTTGTATTAGAATGATAACCTACTGTAAGAAACAAAGATTTCTTGAGGTTGGATGATCACCTTACAAGATTGGAAGTGAGCTAGCAAACTTGAAAGTATTCTTGATTTTATGTAACTAGAACTTGTAGAATTTATGAAGAACACTTAGAACTTGAAGATAGAACTTGAGAGAGATCAATTAGATGAATAAAATTGAAGAATGAAAGTGTTTGTAGGTGTTTTTGGTCGTTGGTGTATGGATTAGATATAAAGGATATGTAATTTTGTTTTCATGTAAATAAGTCATGAATGATTACTCATATTTTTGTAATTTTATGAGATATTTCATGCTAGTTGCCAAATGATGGTTCCCACATGTGTTAGGTGACTCACATGGGCTGCTAAGAGCTGATCATTGGAGTGTATATACCAATAATACATACATCTAAAAGCTGTGTATTGTACGAGTACGAATACGGGTGCATACGAGTAGAATTATTGATGAAACTGAACGAGGATGTAATTGTAAGCATTTTTGTTAAGTAGAAGTATTTTGATAAGTGTATTGAAGTCTTTCAAAAGTGTATAAATACATATTAAAACACTACATGTATATACATTTTAACTGAGTCGTTAAGTCATCGTTAGTCGTTACATGTAAGAGTTGTTTTGAAACCTTTAGGTTAACGATCTTGTTAAATGTTGTTAACCCAATGTTTATAATATCAAAAGAGATTTTAAATTATTATATTATCATGATATTATGATGTACGAATATCTCTTAATATGATATATATACATTAAATGTCGTTACAACGATAATCGTTACATATATGTCTCGTTTCAAAATCATTAAGTTAGTAGTCTTGTTTTTACATATGTAGTTCATTGTTAATATACTTAATGATATGTTTACTTATCATAATATCATGTTAACTATATATATAACCATATATATGTCATCATATAGTTTTTACAAGTTTTAACGTTCGTGAATCACCGGTCAACTTGGGTGGTCAATTGTCTATATGAAACCTATTTCAATTAATCAAGTCTTAACAAGTTTGATTGCTTAACATATTGGAAACATTTAGTCATGTAAATATCAATCTCAATTAATATATATAAACATGGAAAAGTTCGGGTCACTACAAGGAGTAGGTGAATTAAGTCCAACAGAGATGAGTGTTCGACTCTTTGATCAAACCATTAAGCACGCAGTTGGAATTGCTGACAACCTACCCGTTCAAGCGGGTAATTTAACCTTTTTAGTCGAATTTATTGTTATTGACATAGAAGAGGACCTAACCATTCCTCTAATTTTAGGTCGACCATTCTTAGCGTCCACCGGGGTAATTTAACCTGGTTCGCTAAGACCACTGCTCTGATACCAACTGTGAGGACCCGTCCTAATCCTCCTGGATGAAATCTTCAACATTTGGTTCCATTGCGAGGTACTGACTTAAATATGAGAAAATGCACAGCGGAAGATTTCTTTCATACCTGAGAATAAACATGCTTAAAAGTGTCAACCAAAAGGTTGGTGAGTTCATAGGTTTATCATAACAATCATTTCAATATATTAATAGACCACAAGATTTCCGTTTATAAATATATGTACACTCGCAAGTGTATAAAACCGTTCTGCTTATGTTGAGGCCTCAGTAACCAACCTTAATAATAATATAATAAGTTATCTTCGCAAAGAGGGATACGTACACTCGCAAGTGTATAAATAATCCTCGAAGTACTAAACATCCGCCCACTAGCTCTTATGTCTAGTGCAGCCTACAGGATGGGGGTGTTAAGCCCGATAGACCTATCTTTAGGATTCGCGCTTACATGTTCTTCTAACATATAACTATGTTACCTAGCACATCAATCCGCAGAATATCATTTTTAATCACTTGTCTCTATTTCGTAAAGCATTTATAAAAGCAGCGCATGTATTCTCAGCCCAAAAATATATATTGCAAAAGAAATTAAAAAGGGAGCAAATGAAACTCACCATACTGTATTTTGTAGTAAAAATACATATGACGTCATCGAACAAGTGTACAATGCAGGATTTCCCTAGGATTCACGAACCTATATCATTTATATCTATATTAACACATATAATTTAAATCGAACGAAGTTTTATATTATGAGTGATATATTTGTTATTTTAGTAAATTATATGTTATATGTATTAAATATGATGTTATGTAACTAATTGTCATTTGGTAAATTAATATTAATAAAAAAAGTTGTATTGGCTTATAACAATAATAATAATAATAATAATAATAATAATAATAATAATAATAATAGTGATACTTTTTAAATAATAAAAATTATTACAATAATAATAATAATCATGATAATAATAATATTATTAATGGTAATCAAAATAATGATAATAGAAATATTGTTAGTAAAAATAATAATAATGATACATATCATAATAATAGTAGTTTTTAATAAAATGCTAAGTTTAATAATAACGATAATGAAAATATTAATTTTGAATATAATACTTAATATTTAATAATAATAATACTAATAATAATAATAATAATAATAAATATAATAATAATGATAAAGATAATAATAAGATAATAATAATTATAATAATAGTAATGATACTACTAATAATAAAAATAAGGATAGACTACCTTTAGAGTTTTCCCAAAAAGAATGACTCAGACAGAGCTCGAACCCACCCGACTAACCCTTAACCATTTCGCCACTTATATTTTCTGATTTAAACCCCATAGTATAGTTTATAACCCGTCACTTATCTCCTTCCCTCCCAACATCTCGGCCCAATCCAGTACGAAATAGTAGCCCAACATCATAACAAGGACATGGCCCAACATCATAACCCATTGTAATTCTATTTAAAATGGCCCAACGAATTAAAATGAAGCACGGTCCGGTAACATAATTTGATAAATCGTTCAATGAATTAGGGGATGTGGGGTCGCCTGGTGCGCATCATCATCTCAATCTTCATCGTCATCATCATGTACCTCACGTCAACATGCATCATCTTTCAACACACTAGTGGTTGTGTGTGGATGTATTCGGCCCACCATAAAGAAAAAGAAATGGCAATATTAAAAAGTGATTTAAGTTTTTGTCATTCTCACTTTAAGATTGTAGTTATCTTAATTCAATATTTATAATATTTGATTTGTGGTGGGGCCGCTGGCAAGGCAAAGAGTCCACTACCTCTAGTTTTGTTCGACAATTACAGCAAACAAGGTGGTATCCATTCATTAATCAAGAATAAAATAAAAATATAGATACAATTTAGAATTAGGATTATATTATCTTTTGTTTTATTCTTCTTTGTGGGTTACAGCGGAAATAAAGACCCATCAAACTTCGCGTGTTAAATTCCTAATAAAAACAACGAGTAGCAGTAGATATCGAGCAGTATGATGTTGTGTAGATATCGAGCAGTAAGATGTTGTGGTTGTACATGGTGGAGGAAGGTGATTCTCGTGTCATAATATGGGGTGTTTAAGGTGATACGGGTTGGTTGATTTGAAGGTGGTGATATTCGTCGAGAAACAACAATACGTAAATGGGTGGTGGTTTTGGTGTTAGGAGGTGGTGCTTGCAAGTGGTGTTTAATGATGGTGGGGTTTGATGATGGTTCAATGGTGGGGTGATGAAAGGTGGTGGCGATGCGAGTTTTCAATCGGACAGAAAATGTTGTATGTGCAGATTGTTCGGTGGTAGAGGTGATGAAGTAGTTTATTTGATGGTGGTAGTTTGTAGTGATCATGTTAAGTGGTGTTTATGACTTCTTTGAATGCTTTAACTTTCTATCTATATATCTAATTTAGATGCAAAACCATATGTATATATATAAAAAGAGATGGTGGGTTGTGAACTGCATATTATCATATTTATGTGTATATTTTATCGTCCATAAAGGTTAAAAATTTATATCAATCGAGCCCCACCCCCTTGAATGGCAAACAACTAAATCTCATTATGTGATTAACTTTTGTATTCAACTTATTGACACTTCCTTTTTCCATTTAACTTCTAGTCATTTGACATGGAATCCCAGACTACAGTAATCAGGAAAATAAGAGTTGAATTTGATAGTTAACAAATTATTTGTATTTTGTGTTTGGTAAATTCAGAAATTTGCATCTCTCTCGGGTTGGAGATGTGGCTTTTGGGTATGGATATGGTCCATGTGGATAAGAATCAAAATTTGCTTGGCACCGTATTTGACTAGGATAGAAAATATCATACCTAAAGGTTATCTATGATGTGAGTCATATTAATATGAGTTTTAGCTGTTATAGAAGACAATGGCACATATTGTGTTGCGAGAATATTAATAATACTTATTATTAATAATAATGTTATTAACACTAATATAAAAAATTAATATTAATACATTATTATTTACATAAAATGAAATATTACAGATTTCTATATATATTATTTACTTATTTTACAATATTCATATATATAATTATGTATATAATTTACATATATTTACCTACAATTGTTAATATATGTATATTTGTTATTAACTCTATATGATCACTAACGAAATGTCAATCGAGTATTACAATCGTTGACTGGTTAAGTTCGAAATCATATATATATATATATATATATATATATATATATATATATATATATATATATATATATATATATATATATATATATATATATATATATATATATATATATATATATATTTACAATTAATTATTCGTGAATCGTCGAAACTGGTCAAAGTTCAATTGAATATATGAAAACAGTTCTAAAATTTTGAAACTCAACATTACAGACTTTTCTTATCGTGTCGAAATCATACAAGGATTAAGTTTAAATTTGGTCAGAAATTTCCGGGTCGTCACAGTACCTACCCATTAAAGAAATTTCGTCCCGAAATTTGAGTGAGGTCGTCATGGTTAACACTAAAAATGTTTTCATGATTCATATGAGCTGATAAATAGAGTTTGGTTAATATAGACAATACGATTTAATTATGTGAAGCGTACAAGTGAAGCTGTCACAAAAGATTGAGATAGAGATTTAACTTTTGACGTAGTCACAGTGAATTTCCGAAATTTAAGGGATTTAAAAGAAAATCTTGGAAATCTAAAAGATTTGATTCTTCGGCGAATAAGGAAATTAAGATCTCGATAATTAAATACGGTGATCTGCCTCGATTACTCTGTCTGATATTTCCCCTATAAATTAAACTCTTCCATTCCATTATTCTCACCATTCCTATACTTTCTTTCTTAGTTCATACATCCAAAAGATTATGAAAATGCTTAATCCCGTTCTACTCCTTGATATTTTCTTAATTATCGTTTGTTGTCATCCTTCTTTTCAATCTTCCACCAGAAAAATCTGTTTACTTCTACTATTACTTTGGGGTGATACTATTCTTAATTCTACCGTGTCTTTATATTGCTATTTGTATTAATATCCACGGTTTATAATTTCTGAGTTGTTGTTGGGTTTTATATCTTCCCTTATATTTCGATGTCTCTGCTTCTATCCTTCTGTAGTCATTGACATCCGCAGTTAATACTCTCTTCAATTTACTGTAATTTATACTCCCATTTTTATTTCAGATATTCATTCTTTTATCTTCTCTTCCCGATTCTAAATCAAGTGAATAATGGTCCAGAATTCGTAGATATAGAGTTTCGAATGAATTTAATGTCCTAAATAAGAAAGAACGTAATAGCACGATTTGATTTTCAAATTTATCAACATCACGGAAGATGAAACCACCATGAATACATTTCCTTGATATGTTCAGGAGTTAAGTAGAATGAAAGAGTTATGTAACATGACTCATGATGGTGGTATGATCTACTGTGATCCATCATCACGTTTCATTAGAAACTCAGCATGACTTACTGTAATATAATCACGTTGGCCAAGCGTCATTATATTATACTAACCCATGCTTCAATTCCCAACACTTCTCCACAATTCATTCATAATTTATAATTAGATTTTACAGAAGTTTCCAATATAATGATATTTTGGAATTCCTAAGTTCAAAAGTTGATAAGAAAAAATTTTCCGCAAGATTTTAACATAACCTCGGAGCAAAATATTCTCTAAAATTTCATCGGATCCAGAATTACCTGGATCATTTGAATATAAGGTTTGGTCCTTGTATTTGTCCTTGGTCTCCTTCATGGTTAGCTCAATCTGTTTTTCAGTACCAAATTTTCTATCGAGCTTTCTTAACACTCCTTTCTTTATCATCAAACTTTTGGCCGTTTAGACCATCTACCATTTTTTTGTTTCCTCTGCATTTAATGCTACGATATCTGAGTCATCGGTTATCAATCCGAGGTGGTTTCAGGAGGATCATATTTTAAACGCTTATGGTAATATGGTGGAATATAAAAGGTTTCCCGGTAACAACAAAAGAGCAAGCATATATGTCAAGGTTATAATAAGGTTGTTTCGAATGAAAAGTCGAAGTTGACTTGCTGGAGCTGTGACAAAATTGGCTAATTTGAAAAGGGGTTGCAAGGTTATTTTTGGTAATAACAACTCCCAAAGGGTTAGCACAGATACGTTTTGAACATTTACTTAAGTTCCGAGTGTTTTCAGGTGCATACTATATGCATCAATCTTTTCTTTCGTAGATGAAGTGTGGTTGGTTCATCCACTCAATTGAAGTGTTTTCAAGAATTATGAAATGTTTGAATGCAGATTGGAATCGTCATGATACAAATGAGGTTTAAAATGAAATCAAGTGGCAGACTTGAAGAATTGTTTAGTTTCATATGTTATAACCAATATTTTAATTCATTTTAATTGTCCAATGTTATTAGTCCAAAGTCGATAGTCTACAGTTAACAGTCCAATCATTCATATATAGTTTAATATATAATATTCAAATTAATTAATACGTATAGTGACCCGTGTACATGTCTCAGACTCGATCACAACTCAAATTATATATATTATTGTAGAATCAACCTCAACCCTGTATAGCTAACTCCAGCATTACTGCATATAGATTGTCTATGGTTATTCCAAATAATATATATAGATGCGTCGATATGATATGTCAAATCCTTGTATACGTGTCCCGATATTTAAAGTGCGTAAAATAAATAACAGAAATTAAATGACGATAAATTAAATTGCGAGAATTTAAATTGCGATAAATAAAATGTAATCTGTTAGCTGGGAACAGTTAGCTAGGAACAGTTAGCGTGGATTCTTAAAAAAATTCTTCTCATAGTTAAATTGTTTGTTTCAAGCAAATTTTATTTTGTCCAATATTTTCTTCATTATGCCACTTGTTGAATTATGCTAAGTCAAAATTCAAATATGAAATTGAATGAAAATGGTTATTCTGTGGTGAACGGATACGAATATCGGTGGATGTAAGTAGGATAGTAAATGACTGTTGAATCAGATTCGAAGGATGTACAGGGTAACTTATTAATGTGAAATCTAAATATTCCTCGGGTATTACCTACCCATTAAAATATTTTCACCATTAACAGTTTGTACGAAAGAATTTTTAATTACAACCTTTATGAAAACATATATACATATATATCTTTTTCAGATGTAATCATGGATTTAATGAGTCAATATGATACTAAGCTTATTTAATTTACTGTTAGAACGAAAATATATAATCTTTAAGACTTTAGAGATTACATAATCGCCATGAAGAACGAAGACAATTGATGTAGAACGGTACGTAGAACGATGATTATACTCGAGGTACAGAATGAGATGTTGAGGCATGTATTGTTAATGGTACTGGTGCTGTTATTGATGGTACTGTGGGTGTTGGTGATATTGTTGAAGCTGTTAAGTTTTGCACCATATTCTCCAAATTGATTACTCGAGCGCAAAGTTCGTTAATTTCTTCTATTATTCCTGGATGATTGTCGGTCAGAAAATGAATAAGGTTTAGAATTTAGGATATCATATAATCATTGCGAGATATCCTGGAAATGAGGGTGAATATAGTGTTTCGGACTGGTTTGCCAGTATGTGCTTCAGGTTCATCGCCAAGAGGTGAATTTGGTTGGTGGAAGGGATCGTCTTCTTCGCGTCTCCATTGATTAAGTCGACTACGAATCTATCAGATGAATTGAGGATGGCTGATTGGTTGATTCATTCTGGTGATGCTGCTTCCGGAGCTTAGGTTAACATCCATGACGGAATAGCTGTCGGGTTCCGAAGAAATTGAACTAGTGTCGAGTTCCATTTCGTACGATTGAATAAAGGATTTTTTGATATGAAATGATTTTCCGGCTATTGAGTGGTATTCTAATTACATAGAATATCTATATATAATATAGAAGATCCCGTAGACTACGGAGGAACTTTCAGAAATTGTCAGGCAAAGTTTACAATAACAGATACGCTAGGATATAAATTTATCTATAAACTATCTATGCAATAAGTGCAGGAAGTCGTG
This sequence comes from Rutidosis leptorrhynchoides, assembly GCF_046630445.1. Classification (NCBI taxonomy): domain Eukaryota; kingdom Viridiplantae; phylum Streptophyta; class Magnoliopsida; order Asterales; family Asteraceae; genus Rutidosis; species Rutidosis leptorrhynchoides. Next base: position 242,720,162 of record NC_092336.1, read on the forward strand.
CCTAGACTTAGGATTGATAAGCAGGTAATTTTCCACTAGGAATGATAAATAATACTTATAATATGCAGCTAAGGTCGAAGTCCATACTCACTAATGCACCCTAACGACTATCAGTTAGACATACTAATGCAAAACCTGGTTCGCTAAGACCGCTGCTCTGATAGCAACTTTGAGGACCCGTCCTAATCTTCCTGGATGAAATCTTCAACATTTGGTTCCATTGCGAGGAACTGACTTAAATATGCCATGAACGACTCCATGTAATATGAGCAAATGCACCGCGGAAGATTTCTTTCATACCTGAGAATAAACATGCTTAAAAGTGTCAACTAAAAGGTTGGTGAGTTCATAGGTTTATCATAACAATCATTTCAATATATTAACAGACCACAATATTTCCGTTTATAAATATATGTACACTCGCAAGTGTATAAAACCGTTCTGCTTATGTTGAGGCCTCAGTAACCAACCTTAACAATAATATAATAAGTCATCTTCGCAAAGATGGATACGTACACTTGCAAGTGTATAAATAATCCTCGAAGTACTAAACATCCGCCCACTAGCTCTTATGTCTAGTGCATTCTACAGGATGGGGGTGTTAAGCCCGATAGATATATCTTTAGGATTCGCGCTTACATGTTCTTCTAACATATAACTAAGTTACCTAGAACATCAATCCGCATAATATCATTTTTAATCACTTGTCTCTATTTCGTAAAGCATTTATAAAAGCAACGCATGTATTCTCAGCCCCAAAATATATATTGCAAAAACAATTAAAAAGGAGCAAATGAAACTCACCATACTGTATTTTGTAGTAAAAATACATATGACGTCATTGAACAAGTGTACAATGCAGGATTTTCCTAGGATTCACGAACCTATATCATTTATATCTATATTAACACATATAATTTAAATCGAACGAAGTTTTATATTATTAGTGATATATTTGTTATTTTAGTAAATTATATGTTATATGTATTAAATATGATGTTATGTAACTAATTGTCATTTGGTAAATTAATATTAATAAAAAAAAGTTGTATTGGCTTATAACAATAATAATAATAATAATAATAATAATAATAATAATAATAATAATAATAATAGTGATAATTTTTAAATAATAAAAATTATTACAATAATAATAATAATCATGATAATAATAATATTATTAATGGTAATCAAAATAATGATAATAAAAATATTGTTAGTAAAAATAATAATAAAGATTGTAAAATAATGATACATATCATAATAATAGTAGTTTTTAATAAAATGATAAGTTTAATAATAACGATAATGAAAATATTAATTTTGAATATAATACTTAATATTTAATAATAATACTAATAATAATAATAATAATAATAAATATAATAATAATGATAAATATAATAATAAGATAATAATAATTATAATAATAGTAATGATACTACTAATAATAAAAATAAGGATAGACTACCTTTAGAGTTTTCCCAAAAAGAATGACTCAGACAGAGCTCGAACCCATGACCTCCCGCTAACCCGACTAACCCTTAACCATTTCGCCACTTATATTTTCTGATTTAAACCCCATGGTATAGTTTATAACCCATCACGTATCTCCTTCCCTCCCATCATCTCGGCCCAATCCAGTACGAAATAGTAGCCCAACATCATAACAAGGACATGGCCCAACATCATAACCCATTGTAATTCTATTTAAAATGGCCCAACGAATTAAAATGGAGCACGGTCAAGTAACATAATTTGAAAAATCGTTCAATGAATTAGGGGATGTGAGGTCGCCTGGTACGCATCATCATCTCAATCTTCATCGTCATCATCATGTACCTCACGTCAACATGCATCATCTTTCAACACACTAGTGGTTGTGTGTGGATGTATTCGGCCCACCATAAAGAAAAAGAAACGGCAATATTAAAAAGTGATTTAAGTTTTTGGCATTCTCACTTTAAGATTGTAGTTATCTTAATTCAATATTTATAATATTTGATTTGTAGTGGGGCCACTGGCAAGGCAAAGAGTCCACTACCTCTAGTTTTGTTCGATAATTACAGCAAACAAGGTGGTCTCCATTCATTGATCGAGAATAAAATAAAAATATAGATACAATTTAGAATTAGGATTATATTATCTTTTGTTTTATTCTTCTTTGTGGGTTACAGCGGAAATAAAGACCCATCAAACTTCGCGTGTTAAATTCCTAATAAAAACAACGAGTAGCAGTAGATATCGAGCAGTATGATGTTGTGTAGATATCGAGCAGTAAGATGTTGTGGTTGTACATGGTGGAGGAAGGTGATTCTCGTGTCATAATATGGGGTGTTTAAGGTGATACGGGTTGGTTGATTTGAAGGTGGTGATATTCGTCGAGAAACAACAATACGTAAATGGGTGGTGGTTTTGGTGTTAGGAGGTGGTGCTTGCAAGTGGTGTTTAATGATGGCGGGGTTTGATGATGGTTCAATGGTGGGGTGATGAAAGGTGGTGGCGATGCGAGTTTTCAATCGGACAGAAAACGTTGTATGTGCAGATTGTTCGGTGGTAGAGGTGATGAAGTAGTTTATTTGATGGTGGTAGTTTGTAGTGATCATGTTAAGTGGTATTTATGACTTCTTTGAATGCTTTAACTTTCTATCTATATATCTAATTTAGATGCAAAACCATATGTATATATATAAAAAGAGATGGTGGGTTGTGAACTGCATATTGTCATATTTATGTGTATATTTTATCGTGCAGAAAGGTAAAAAATTTATATCAATCGAGCCCCACCCCCTTGAATGGCAAACAACTAAATCTCATTATGTGATTAACTTTTGTATTCAACTTATTGACACTTCCTTTTTCCATTTAACTTCTAGTCATTTGACATGGAATCCCAGACTACAGTAATCAGGAAAATAAGAGTTGAAGTTGATAGTTAACAAATTATTTGTATTTTGTGTTTGGCAAATTCAGCAATTTGCATCTCTCTCGGGTTGGAGATGTGGCTTTTGGGTATGGATATGGTCCATGTGGATAAGAATCACTATTTGCTTGGCCCCGTATTTGACTAGGATAGAAAATATCATACCTAAAGGTTTATTTATGATGTGAGTCATATTAATATGAGTTTTAGCTGTTATAGAAGACAATGGCACGTATTGTGTTGCGAGAATATTAATAATACTTATTATTATTAATAATGTTATTAACAATAATATAACAAACTAATATTAATACATAATTATTTACATAAAATGAAATATTACAGATTTCTATATATATTATTTACTTATTTTACAATATTCATATATATAATTATGTATATAATTTACATATATTTACCTACAATTGTTAATATATGTATATTTGTTATTAACTCTATATGATCACTAACGAAATGTCAATCGAGTATTACAACCGTTGACTGGTTAAGTTCGAAATCATATATATATATATATATATATATATATATATATATATATATATATATATATATATATATATATATATATAATATATATATATATTTATAATTAATTGTTCGTGAATCGTCGAAACTGGTTGAAGTTCAATTGAATATATGAAAACAGTTCTAAAATTTTGAAACTCAACATTACTGACTTTGCTTATCGTGTTGAAATCATACAAGGATTAAGTTTAAATTTGGTCAGAAATTTTCGGGTCGTCACAGGTTTACACTTAGTTTAATTGCCAAATTTTGTGAAAATTTGAAAAATTTTCAATTAAATGAATTCAAAATCATGTTTATACATATTTATGAACAATAAAACTAGGTGATAATACCGAAATTATTGTTACCTCGGAGAGGACATAAATTGAGAAACAACCTAAAACGTTAGAATTCATTTAAAATGGAATAGAGGAGAATAAAAAGGTAAAGAAAAAAATAAATAAAAGCTAAGTGTGCGAAGAATTTACCAAGTTATTTAAAACACATATCACATATTTGTTACAGATAATCGCAGGTACTTTTGTTTTGGACTAAACTAATTAGTTTTACCCGATTTACTGTAATATATTTGAAAGAAAGATGGATCTGCACGATGAATCAATTCCATCATTAACAGGAAGTAAAGTCTTCCGAAAAAGACACACGCTTCTTAATTTAGGTCAAGAAGTTGTCGTCCAGACCAGCTGTAGGTTGACGAAAAATCTAGAAAACTTATCCCTAAAATCGGCAGGAAATCTACGGACCTCAGCATCAAACAGGGTCACCATGCGGTCAGACTTATCCTAGCCATGAGAGGATCTGTCTCGTAAAATGGGGAGGGCGCCGTGCAAATTAGCTTGATAAGACTAATGAATCAGACCCCTAAAAAGGATAATATCCTTAAAGATTAAAAATCAGCTTTTAAGCCTGATATTACTCAATCTTTGAGATTGACCTTAAAGATTGAGAATTACAAACTCATGGAATTCAATGATATCTAAACTCGAGCTTGAACGAGAAAATATTTTAATCAAAATTAAAACCGATTTGTTTTTTGAAAACCTATTTTCAATGCGTTCATTACCATTGAACGTAAAATCCTAGGAATTCACCTGGAATTCATTAGGTCACCTGAACCAAATCGGGTGTCAACCGTAAGAACGGTGGTTGCATAGCATGGTCGAAGACAGGACCTTGTGCCAGATCGAAAAATTATAGGGTGATCTTTACTATTGCTCCTACAAAGGATAGTAACTGCATCCGACACGTTGTAGACCATGAACAAATGCATGTCATTAGACAATGCCTTAACAGTTGCTTGTTCATTGCTTTCCTTTACAACCGGACGGTAGTTTACTGAAAGATAATATACGGAGCAAGTATACTGGACGTGTGCTTTCCTAATACAAGGTTAGCAAGTGGGTGACACAAAACCATAAGTTTTGAGCTAAAATTTTCAAATATGAAACCCACACAACCCACAAAAACATTTTGCAAACGCCGGTGAAGGGTTATTCCTGAAAACTTATCTAGGGTAAAAGCTAGATTGAATCTTCAAAAGATCAAATGTTTTCATAAAGATCCAATTTCTTAAAGGATCTAAATTTTTATAAGTCATGTGGGACTGTAAACCACATCGTTACTATCATTGTTTATACCGCCGTATCAAAATCACTGATGTATAAAGTGTAAGAATAAAAAAAAGTGATTCGAGTGAAGTGTGATTTTATTTTAAGTTCTGTATTGCTTGAGGACAAGCAACGCTCAAGTGTGGGGATATTTGATAGTGCTCCAAATGAACATATATTTAGGCACAATATCCTTCCAATATGTAAAGCTTTTAGTTGCAATTGTTCTATTTTTATGTAATATTCGTTTAAATAAATAAGTGCGAAGACAAAAGAAGAAAACGACGATTTGAAGACGCAAATGACCAAAAAGCTCATATGTACAAGATATAATTCAAGTGGTTCAATTTATTGATGAGAAACGTCCAAAAATGTGTACAAGCCGCAAAACGCAAAGTACAAAATATTAAATAGTACGCAAGGACGTTCGAAAATCCGGAACCGGGACATGAACCAACTTTCAACGCGCGACGCAATGGAGCTAAAATGACAAGTCAACTATGCACATGAATATAATATAATATATAAATAATTCTTAAAATTATATATATATTATATTATATAATAAAACGTCGGCAAAACTAGAAAACAAAGTGATGGAGCTGGATCTAGCTGGCATCGCATGGCCAGGAAGACCATTATTCATGCGATCGCATGAAGCCAGAAACCTGGCCAGGTCCTATAAATTCAGCATTTTTCGAAGAGTAAAACACATCTTTTCTCTTCCTTTCTCTGTAAGAAATATATATATATATATATATATATATATATATATATATATATATATATATATATATATATATATATATATATATATATATATATATATATACATATTTATAATTTAAAGTTTAATTTAAGTTTAATAATAATTGAGTTATTGTAAGAAATGTTTTAAGGTTTTGTAAGTCGGAACTCTGTCCGTGTAACGCTACGCAATTAATCACCACTGTAAGCTATGTTCTTCATTTTTAAATTAATGTCTCGTAACTAAGTTATTATTATGCTTATTTGATCCGAAGTAATCATGATGTTGGACTAAAATATTAAGATGGAGTTATTGGATTTTGTACCATAATTAAGGTTTGGATGAAAGACCGACACTTGTGAACATTGGACTATGGACTATTAATAGATGGGGGGTATTGTCTAATAACCAATGACAACTCGTTGGAATCTGTCGAACCTATCTTCAAATTAGTTAATCTAATAATTATGAAATGATTACGAATGTCCTATTTAGTGACGTTTATACGACATCGTTTACAATCATTTAATTAATTATTCGGGCTGGGTAATTGATTATTCATTCTGATCAAGTGGGTAAATTAATATTCATATCTCATTAAAACAGGGGTGGATTACATACAAGGATAATTGGTGTAATTGTTAACAAAGTAATAAAACCTTGGATTACACGCAGTCGATAACCTGGTGTAATCATTAAACAAAGTATTAAAACCTTGTTACAGTTCGAATCCCTAATTAGTTGGAATATTTGACTTCGGGAATAAGGTTAATTTGACGAGCATTTTATAATTATGACCGATGGACTATTATGGACAAAAACCAGATAGGTATCAAATAAACCAGGACAAATGACAATTAACCCGGGTAACAATTAATTAAAATCAAAATGTCAAACATCATGATTACGGAAGTTTAAATAAGCATAATACTTTTATTTCATATTTCATCGTACCTTTATTTACTGTCATTTTAATTACTGCAATTTACTTTATCGCAATTTAATTTCTGTCATTTATATTATCGTCATTTATCTTTACGCTTAAAATATAAAATCGACAAACCGGTCATTAAACGGTAAAAACCCCCTTTTATAATAATATTACTATATATAATTATATATATATTTTATATAAATATAGTTGTTAAAAATATAACGTTAAACTCAGCTAGTTCCCTGTGGAACGAACCGGACTTACTAAAAACTACACTACTCTACGATTAGGTACACTGCCTATAAGTGTTGTTGCAAGGTTTAGGTATATCCCATTCAATAAATAAATAAAACTTGTGTAAATTGTATCGTATTTCGTAATAAAAATAATAGTATTTTGTACACCACCGCTCGCACATCAAGGACATACAAGGATAATTGGTATACTTGATATAGGTTCATGAATCCGAGGCCAACCTTGCATTGTTCAGTTTCGTCGTATGAATATTTTTACTACAAAATATTGAATAGTGAGTTTCATTACTCCCCTTTTAAATGCTTTTGCAATATATATTTTTGGTACTGAGAATACATGCGCTTTTATAAATGTTTGACAAAATAGACACAAGTAATTGAAACTACATTCTATGGTTGAATGATCGAAGCCAAATATGTCCCTTTTTGCTTGGTGCCTAAGAATTAGTAAACCGATCTACTAATTGACGCGAATCCTAAAGATAAATCTATTGGGCCTAACAAACCCCATCCGTTGTAGCGGATGCTTTAGTATTTCGAGTTTTATATCATGTCCGAAGGATGTCCCGGAATGATGGGGATATTCTTATATGCATCTTGTTAATGTCGGTTACCAGGTGTTCAATCCATATGAATGATTTTTGTCTCTATGCATGGGACGTATATTTATGAGAAATGGAAATGAAATCTTGTGGTCTATTAAAATGATGAAAATGAATGATTATGAAAAACTAATGAACTCACCAACCTTTGGGTTGACACTTTAAAGCATGTTTATTCTCAGGTATGAAAGAAATCTTCCGATGTGCATTTGCTCATATTAGAGATATTACTTGGAGTCATTCATGACATATTTCAAAAGACGTTGCATTCGAGTCGTCGAGATCATCAAGATTATTATTAAGTCAATTATAGTTAGATATATTATAAAATGGTATGCATGCCGTCAACTTTCGATGTGATGAAAGTTTATCTTTTAAAAACGAATGCAATGTGTGTAAAATGTATCATTTAGAGGTCAAGAACCTCGCGATGTAACCAAATGTAATGTATTCGTCCAGATGGATTAGGACGGGTCCCTTCATTTCGGATTAGATTTCCTAGCATGTTTCAGATATTATAGATTTTTTTTTGGATAATGTTTTCACTTTTTAAATATATACATTTTCACTGATTCTAAATATCCACACAAACTAAGATAAAAAAAAAACTACACACTAATAAATTGGATGATGATTAGGATTTTCTTGCAACCCGAAGCCAATTTCTCTGAAATGTTTCCAATGCTCGATAGTTCATCCCAATCTCAATCTCGGACCATAACACCATCCCGCCCATCACCACTGGAAAATCTAAACTGTCACAATGAGTACGTTGAACTTGAATACAATATTCCAGGTTCATATGGTGTTTTCTAGGAAGCTTTTCGTCAGAGAAGTCAGGTTCAGTGAAGAGGCAGCATATGATGATAGCTTTGAACAAATTCCGTGACTTTTTGCTATACAATGGGCATATCCTGATGGTGGTAAATCAATCTTGTTTTGTTTTTCAATTGTACAATAAAGTTAAATAATCAATTCTATCCTAATGATTACATTTGTGGCTTTCGAATGAAGGGAAATCGAATTTAGGAGCAATATCTGGTTGTTTGAAAAAAGGAAAAATCGATAAGGTGGTTAGTGTTATCAAGACTTGTGTTCCAAGTGCACTCGGTGAACTTAAAGTTGTGTTAAAGGATACTACAGCTTCTATTCCAGGATTAATTCATTACAAAATCCTTAAAGAGGTCAAGGGTATATGTGTTGCATGTATTCTGGTTGTCCAAAATGCTTCTGCCGTCATATTCAACATTTCTTTGTCTTAACATTACTAAGAAAAACTTGGTGAAGGTCTTCTACATAGATATTCTGAACTTACACCCACGTTTTACGTGCCTCCAAATCCTTTCTCTACAGATGGTGCATCAACTTCGTTCACGAGATAACTTTGTTACACATCATTTATAATTTTGAATGTCATTTTACAATGTGTATTAGAATATGTATCTTGTTCTATTTTTATTTAAGCACTCAGATTATTTAGGAACACCAAATGACAATAAATTAATACATAAATAGTACATAAAGTAACAAATAATACATAACGTTCAGACAACTCGCAAGGTAGACCTTGCGAACCATGCGACTCGTACACAGAGCGTTCACGGCCCATAAAACACGGTGAGTCACGAGTTGCAAGGACACCGAGCGGCTGTGCGACACGTGTTGTCTCAGTCATGCGTCTAAGTGTCAGATATGGACTAGAATTTCCTCGAGAAAACAAGGCAAACACACAAGTCTCAAAGTCGCAAATGGGGCATGCGACTTTCGAGGACATTTTAGTAATTTCTTTTTTAGAGCGGATCTTTATAGTTCGGTGAGAAATTTGGCATTTTGGTCAAGAGCCCTTAATCTGACTTATTCTCTAATTTATTTACATAGTGAATTATTTGCTATTTTACATTGAATCTACGATATTAATCTTTTTTCATTTACAAAGGCTAATTGCATTTGCAACTATGCTACCACATCAAACATGTTTATAAAACTAATAGCTTGTTGCTAAAAAAAGATCATCAGCTACTTTTGTCAAATAATTAGGGCATTTTTATATTAAAAAAATCTTTTTATCCCTTAATATAAAAGCAGCTTGCCAAATAGGCCTTTTTTTTACTAAAATAACAATAACATCAAAACAAAGTCTTTTCATCAAATACAAGAAAAAGATGAACAAAGATACAATCAAAACAAAAACGCAGCAAGGCTTAGAAACAGTAAACGAACTAACCAAAGAGCAAAAGTTAACCGTATAGCTGAACCTATCCCGGAACACAGTTAACAACAAGAACCGATACAATAATCCACAACTAACTAACAAATTTCAAACAGACCGTAGGTGTTATTTGTTAACCAAATAACATAATTTACAATACTCCCATACTTCCATTGCTGTGGTAGAATACCCCGCACAATAAAACGTGAACTCGTCTATATATTTCGCCAATACTTTGGGCAATTTTACCGGCTTCTTTCATATTAAAGTAGCCAAATTGATAGTTTCAGATTCATTATCATCATGATGTCTACGCTGGTTCAACCCGTAAACTTGAATGTTGCATGAAATTCTACTGAGCACTCATATCAAGACGTTAAGTCAAAATTTGACTCCAATAGAGAATGAATTTGAGTTAGGGAGGATACAATGTAATCTGGTTTATGTTCAACATTGGCGTATTCAGGAGAATCATACCTCCCTGTTTCATCAAGTAAACATGTAAACGCTCCAGCCCTTTTGCCACAAGCCACCTAATAAGATCATAGATTTCGAGTCATGAAAAGAAAAAGGTTAACAGATCCTATAGGAACATAACGCTAGATATCAATAATGAATGAGGATTACTAACATCGTCGTTCAGGCTATCTCCGACCATCATCACTTCACTGGGTTCAACTTGCCAAGTTGAACATATATGAAGCAGGGGAGCTGGGTCTGGTTTATAAGGACGAAATTCTCGGCTCAAGGCTGGAGAAAATGACATCTGTAACGATACATATCAGATACTTTAAGTTTAACGATTAAATATGATACTAGTAAAACAGAAGAGTAATTGAATGATATACCCCAAATCGTTCATGAAAAAAATCAACAGCTGATTTGACATTACGAGTTATCAATCCCCTTCTGCAAATAAAAATTTTCAAGTAATGATATCGTTACATCTATATGAATAGAAAACATTATATAATGTGAGCACCAATCAATTATTTTGAATGAAACAAATTAGTAAGCTCATGCATTGACCCGTTTGAGATTGAGCATACCATTTTGGGCGATTCATAATAGAATGGCTCAAACCGAAAAGCAAATGAGATTAATATCATATTAACTCATTAAATTCATGATTTTATCTGAAGAAAATATATATGTATATATGTTTTCATAAAGATTGTAATTAAAAGTTCTTTTGTACAAAATATTAATGGTGAAATTTTTTTTATTTTAACGGGTAGGTAATACCCGAGGAATAATTAGATTTCATCTTAATAAGTTACATTGTACATTCGTCGAAGCTGATTCAACAGTCATTTACTATCCTACTTACAACCACCGATATACGTATCCGTTCACCACAGAATAACCATTTTCATTTAATTTCATATTTGAATTTTGACTTCCCAGAATCCAACAAGTGGCATATGAAGAAAACATATGACAAAATAAAATCTGTTAGAAACAAACAAATTAACTATGAAAAATTTTGTTAAGAATCCACGCTAACTGTTCCAGCTAACTGTTCCAGCTAACTGTTCCTAGCTAACTGATTACATTTTATTTATCGCAGTTTATTTATCGCAATTTAATTATCACACTTTTATTTATCATCATTTAATTTCTGTAATTATTTTACGCACTTTAAATATCGGGACACGTATACAATGTTTTGAGATATCATATCGACGCATCTGTATATATTATTTGGAATCACCATAGACAATTTATATGCAGTAATGATCGAGTTCTCTATACTGGGTTGAGGTTGATTCTACAATAATATATATAGTTTGAGTTGTGATCGAGTCTGAGACGTATACGGGTCACGACACGTATTAATTAATTCGTATATTATATATTAAACTATATATGAATTATTGGACTGTTACTGTGGACTATCGACTGTAGACTAATGACATTGGACAATTAAAATGAATTAAAATATTGATTATAACATATGAAACTAAACATTTCTTCAAGATTGCCACTTGATTTCATCTTAAACCTCATTGTATCTCGACGATTAAAATCAGCGTTCAAATCTATCATGATTCTTAAAAACACCTCAATTGAGAGGATAAACCAACCGCACTTCATCTACGGAAGAAAAGATTGATGCATATAGTTATGCACCTGAAAAATTTTCAGAAACTGAGTAAACGTTTGACACGTATCTGTTCTAGTTCCTTTGACATTGTTATTACCGAAGATCGTTTTGCAATCCCTTTCCAAAGTAGCTAATTTTGTCACAGCTCCAGCAGGTCAACTCCGACTTTTCATCCGAAACAACTTTATTATAACCGCGATATATATGCGTACTCTTTATTGTTACTGGGGAACCTTTTATATTCCACAATATTACCATCAGCGATTAATCATTCTAAAAACAGAATTCTCCTGAAACTACCTCGGTTTGATAACCGATGACCCAGATCAGTTAACTTTGAAAATGCTGACGAAGCAGCATGTTGTAGATGATCTTAATGGCCAAAAGTTTGATGATAAAGAAAGGAGTGTTAGGAACGCTCGATAGAAAATTTAGTACCGAAAAGCGAATTATGCGAAACTATGAAGAAAGTCGTGGACAAATCATAAAGAATAAGTTTGCCTTCAAAGAATCCAAATGATTCTGTGCCTGCTGAAATCGTTAGCAAACATCTTATTTCTCATTCTAAACCTTCACAGACAAATCTTCTTCATCATCCATTGATATTAGAAATTCTAAGATATTCTCGTATGTTCTATTATAAATATCCTCCATATTTCTGGCGATATTTTCACAACTATTCTTATCTGAGATCATTTATCTCTCCGTAATATCTGCAACATAAAAGAAAATGTGTTAGTTTCTAAATTCTGAAACCTTCGAGTTTAAAATATGAATGTTTTGAAGTAGTATTGGGAACTGAAGCATGGATTAGTATAATATAATGACACTTGATCAACGTCATTATATTACAGTAAGTCATACTGAGTTTCTAATGAAGCATGATGATTCACAGTACCGTCATCATGTGCCATTTACACGACTCTTACATTCTATCTAATCTCTAAACATATCACGAGAATATTTTTCTGGATGACTTGGTCTTCTCCAGGGTATTCTGGTAATTTAACAAATCAAAATCGTTCTATTACCATTTTCTTCTTAGAGCATTAGCTATGTTCATTCTGAATTTCATATCTACGAATTCCGGACCATTACTCACTTGACTCGAAGTCGGGAAGAGAAAACGAAAGCATGAAGCTCCGAAAAATAATGAAGAATATAAACTCCGATAATAACCCCGAAATTACAAACCGTGTATATCGATGCAGATAGCAATATAGAGACACGAGAGAATTAGAAACACTATAAACACAAGAGTATAGTAGAAGTAAATAGATTCTTCTGGTGGTAGATGAAAAAGAAGAATGACAGATATAAAAGTTAGGAGTATATCAAGAATCAGGAATGGATGGAGCATATTGATGAATGCTTTAAAGTAAGAATCAAGGGAGAAAGAATAGAAGGTGTGAGTCATGGAAAATAAGGAAACGAAGGGGTGAATTTATAGTGAAATATCCGACAGAGCAATCGAAATAGATTATTGCATATAATCAAAGAAGATCCTGATTTCCTTAATCACCAAAAAACCAAATCTTATTACGTAAGATTCTCTTTAAATCCCTTAAATCCCGAAAATCAATCATAACTACGTCATCGGTTAAAAACTTGCCACCTCTATCAATTCGTAAGAATGAATCTAACCTGATATTCCTCGAGTTAAGAAAATCACAAAGTTCTTCAGCACCTACATAGTGGTTCAAGTATGAAGCGATAAGGGTTTACTTTTTATTACAGAATGAAGTTCTTCTAGAAAAGCTATAATTACATCATTATGACTTATCACTACTAGGAACATGATATGACGTATATTTTACATTTTATTAGGATACATTAGCTAATTCATCTCGCTCAAGGTTTAAAAAAACGGAAACACGCCTCAAGGCATTTTCCCTTTGTGAGGCGAGGCGTATGCCTCGAGGCGAACCGAGGCGTACGTTTGAGGCAGAGTTATAAAATACATAAATATATAGTCATGAATATATTTTCATAATATATAAATAACAGGGACTGTTATTGTCATTTTATTAAAGGTTTATTAAAGTTAACTAAAAGTTCAGGGATTGTTATTGCCATTTTATAAAATATACAGAAATTAGAATATTAAAATATGAATATATAATGTTCCAGATCTAGATCTAATTTTCATCTTCCTCCATCGTGATATGTTCCCGAGTAGGTACAGCCGCCCTAATTGTCTCTCAATCTTCATCTTCCTCCTCTCTTTTCTTCTATTTCATTGAATCATGTTCCTCATGTCAACGGTGGAAGGATTCAGCGCCCTAATTTTGCCGCTAGACCAATTTTCCCGCTATTTTTCAGTGAGGCGTACGTTTTTAATTGACCAGTGAGGCGTACCAAAATCGAACCGCCTCTTAATTTGAGGTCTACGTTTTTAATTGAGCATTGAGGCGTACGCTCCTATACGGTCGATTTCAAAATCGCACTGAGGCGCGCCTTGAGGCGTACGCCTCGACCGTTTTTTTAAACCATGATCTCGATTAGTGTTACGTACGTTTTTCAGAGTGTTAAAGTCTGACTCATTCTTAATCGCGTTATTGCAGACAGGTAAATAAGTTTACTTGATCAATTGAGCTATCTGTGAGACCGATCATAAAACATTTGTACGGGTTAAATCACGGCCTTTTACTCGTTTTTTACTTTTCATTATTGTTTTGATTGGTTCTTTACAGCTTTTCGATAATCTCAATGGCCACAAATGCGCAGTGGCGAATTAATGGGGTTCAGAAACTTTTTTCAAAACTAATTATATTTGAAGGTTATTTTAGTGGTTGATTAGCTCCAAAAAATCATAAATTCTACAAATATATGGGGTCCTATAGCTGATTTTAGTGGCGTCCTATGCAATTTGAAGGGTATATTACAAAAAAAAAAAAAAAACGAAAGTAGTGGGGTCATAGGACCCCACCCTCCATATGATGCATTCACCCCTGCAGATGCGGATCTTATATATGGCTGGAAGGGCCACCCACCCCCTACCCCTCTAAAATTTGACTCAAGTAATAGAATTTGTGGCCCTTTGAGTTACAAAGTTTAGACTTTTGAATCAACTAAATCAAATACCGCATGAAGTAATTACGCCTAAAATGGTATGGTGAAGGCTTGCACATTTCGTATTTATCAACAATTTACTTATTTTCCGTATTTTCTGGTGAATTTTCATCTAAAATCAATTTTAAACTAAATAAGGATCGTTAGTTCAAAAGAAACTTAGATGATGTAAAATTAGGATATATATTGCTATCGAAAATAACTATAATAAATTTTGGCCACAAAATTTACGTTCAAGTTCCACCTCTAATTACGATTTCATGTATTTTATACATAAAATTGAACAGAGAATTCAATCATGCGTATAGCTGCACGACTTAAACCTTATCACCAACAAACTATATGCGATCCAGCTTCAGTCATGAGGAGCAATGCATATTATCGATAAAAACTACACGGAAGAATACTTTGTGCCTTATTGTTTCCTTCATGGAAGAATACATCGTATTGTACTTTTGGCTCGATTCATCGCTTTGATGTGTCGTGCCCTTTTTTATTTAATTCCTTGTTTTTTGTCAAAAAAAAAAAAAAAAAAAAAAAAAAAAAAAAAAAAAAAAAAAAAGGACCAATGCATGGCCCACATCATCATAATTGAGCACGCATCTTTTATTGGTTCATTAACTCGCCACACTTGACCCCTGTTCTAAACCTTGACTATCGTCATTTAATTTATTTCAGATATTTTATTTTAGGTAAAAGCTACTAGTAAAAACTAAAAAGAATATTGGTAAATATTGATCTTCACCTAGTACGGCTTTATACAAGGCAGTAAAATCAATAACGGGAACCGTTAGGGTTCCGTCCATGTCAAATACTACTCCTTTAAGACGAGATTTTACGGAGTTGGAAGAAGTTTGATGAAACGACATTGTTTTGGATAATGCTCTTGTGAGCGGTGGGAGATACGATTTGAGCATTTTATGATTTTAAGTTTGGGGTTTCAGTTGTTGGGGTGGAAAGTGGAAAGTGGATTGAGCGACCCTCATGAGTTATTGAAGGTGGTAATTGATAAGTGGACTAGTTATTTTGATACATCCCAATCAAGTCACAAACATTTCTGCATACTTTCGATCCTGATTTTTGAACAAAGAAGTAAACAAATATATATTACTGAGTAAAAAATTACTTGGAAGGGTCAATTTTACTATCATCTAAAAACCGTCCGTTTTACGTAATTGGTATTTACTTGAAAGTAAGAGGTATCTAGTTATATTTAATAACTGGTTTAAAAAGTATGGAATGCACGTTCGTAAGATTTGACTACACACTGTAGCAAAAGTAGCGGGGTCAAGGGGGTTACGCCCCTTTGTCGGGTCCAAGGGGCTCCCTGGTTGGGGTACCGCTTTCAAGTGAGCGTGCGGGGGTCGTGCGGGGTTGAGGGCCAGCGTACCTTGCCCAAAAATTTTAAGCAATATACGTTATATCGAAAAGTCACCTCCCAACAACATGTCTGCTAAATTAATAGGTTTTTCTGTCAAAAACAAAGAGTTGTAACCTTTAATTACACCTTTTTCGTGATTAAGTTTTTTTAATGGATTTTCATCCAAGAAAAAGGATTACTTTCATTCAACATACATAAAACACTCTCATATTGATTTGAATTCTTCTTGCCTGAAAACGAATTGCAGTCTTCTCTTATACCAATTAGAATTTCCGGTAAACCGATATTTTATAGGGTGAAAATACTTAATTGCGTTGGTGTTTATACGATTATTATTCAATACCTTATTTTTAAGAGAAAGTTTCATGTGATTTTTATCACATTATAAATATGGTCCTCCGTATTAATTTTTACTATCCTCGTGATTTTGCATGTAATTCTTGTCATTAACCCCTACAAAATTCTTGTAATACTTGTCATTAACCCCTGAAAAATTGTTAGCTAACATGTGACATTCACCTGATGATAATTTTGCCATTTTATCTATTTCTTTGTCATTTGACTCTACTTCCTCTTCACCAAATCAAATCAAGAACAAGACCTACAAAACAACATAAATCACGAGGAGCCAACGAAGCATTACTTCAACGGCATCCCCTTCACCTTCTGTGTTGGGGCTGGGGATTAGGTCATGAGTTCGAGCTTCGCTCTGCTCATCTTATTAATTAATCTGCCTGAAATATGGATATCCAGATTGACCCTAGGGGAGTTTTTTCCAGGATCCATTCAGGATTCAAACCCGGTCCGCCTGCCCCTCGGGATGGTTAAAGGATCGGGTTCCTATAATGCGATTCGGGTTTCCTCCCGAACGCGCGTGTGTGTGCAAATGATGAGTGTCGTTGAAATAAATGATACGCTGATGCAAGCTTGTCGTTAAAAAAAAAAAAAACATAAATCGCGAGGCAAATAAAAACCATATTCAAATTGAAATCATACACTTCCGATCCTGATTTTGACCAAAGAAGTAAATGAAAATAAATTAGTTGGAACGTTCATGCCATTTTATCTATTTCTTTATCAATAGACTCTACTTCCACTTCACCAAGTCAAGAACAACACCTACAAATCAAAATCTCAATTCATCTTCAGTTTGTCTTTAAAGGCCGTTAGAGCCAGTGACGGGTCCGAACGCGATGTTGAAACCCACCCACCGGGTCATTTCTTTGGACGAACATTACAGTCGTGTCGCCCCTCGAGCATCGCGTGTGGTAAAAATTCCTCGGGTGATGCTCGAACGCAAGACGTCTGCAACCTCCGAAGCTTATAAAAAAGACGGATAACCTCAAGGAAAATATTTTGCAGCTTAGACCACCCTTATGGAAAGTGTCATCTCCAATAGACCAACTATTAAAACCATATTCAAATTGAAATCATATACTTTTAATCTTCACAATTAATACGCGTATGATTACCCTTTAAACTATTTTCATGGAAAAGCACCACAAAGTAATTCGCCTTTCTTCAGACTTGTTCATGTAAGTACGGGGACTGAGGATAGAAATGGCAGTTGCTCAAAGCCTTTACAAGGGCTGCTAAGCAGGCTTTCATCAAGATGATAAGGGACGAAGTGACTCGACCAACGGGAGAGGAGATTTTGATAATTGATTTGTGTCTTCTATACGTCAAGTGCAACTCTCACTAGTTAAGTTTTAATTAGAATGTGTACACGGTTCTGAGGCAGTGATCTGTTTTTGGTATGCTTCAATTGTCCTACAGTCCTTTTACTTCCTTCCTCACCAATTCCACCATTGTAACCACCCGCCACCGCCACCGCCACCGCCACCGCTACTATTGCTAGAGATCCGTTGTAGTCCATCATACTTGTTGGCTCAATAAAAATGGTCAGTTATACATGGTGACAATGTTACTTGAATTAAAGTTAGGGTTTTGATTCAAATGTACAAACACTAGTGAACTAGTCTAGTGAGATTTCACTCTACCTTCTTTGGTGAGA
The DNA here is from genome assembly GCF_046630445.1 of Rutidosis leptorrhynchoides. Classification (NCBI taxonomy): domain Eukaryota; kingdom Viridiplantae; phylum Streptophyta; class Magnoliopsida; order Asterales; family Asteraceae; genus Rutidosis; species Rutidosis leptorrhynchoides. The sequence goes on from NC_092336.1 coordinate 242,738,562, forward strand.
TTTTCAGGCAATCCACATCCAGTTTGAAGTTATTTTTCTTGATGGCTGCAGGTTACAGCGGTGGCTGGAATGTAGCTACTAATATCAAATCACATTCTTCTTCAAAAATCACCTTCCGGGATCTTCAAAAAGTCATATCTAGGGTTTTGAAGCTAACAATTGTAGTTGTGGAAGTACCTAATGGGAGCTCAGAGAATCGAGAAACAATTGTTTGTTAGACTTTCTCGGCTCTAGTTATTTATTGAGTCGACAGCAAGCGCCGATTTATTGGCGACTTGACTGACTCTTAGAGCCTAAATTGAATTTCAGGCAGGATTTAAAACTCATGGAAATTTGATTTTACCATTTTCATGACGTCTCAATTTTATTTTATTTAAAAAAAAAAAATTCTACTTATTTACCGGAGGTCCACTCGGAAGCAATCTCTCTATCTGTCGAATAGAGAGAGGGATGACTTTCTCTACTTTTGAGAGTGTTTTCATTCTGGGTGGAGAAATGACTTGTCTTTATTCTCGGATAGGGGAAGGATTGTCTACATCTCACCTCCTTCATACACCACTTGTGTGGTATTGGGTTTTGTTGTTGTGTAATTGTTTGTTAGACTTTATGGGTTTCGCTTTGAACCAAGTCTAAGATCTCTTGTGTACTGAGTTTGTGATCAATGGATCTTTGAATAACAACTTATTAAATGCCAAAATGAGAGGGACGTAAAGGGGATGCTATTGTTGTGTATGAATCGTTCATGACATTCTGTGTATGAATTGTTTGATTCAGATTTCATGTTATGATGAGTACGAATCATTCATGACATACAACATACATAAGAGCGCCTGCGCACAAAGGGGATGCTTTGGGACTAACACAAGCTAGGTTGTGTTTCATAACCTCCACATATCACTACAATATTGTACAAGCAATCAAGAATGGCAATCAATATAAGACCGTGTAATAGCATACTAGGCCTGGCAATTTTTTATCACAATCAGAATTTCATGATTGTAAATGCTAGGTCAAAGGTTTCACGAGGCACTGAATGGAGAAGACAGCATTCAGAGACATTTATAAAAAAACCAAAGTTAATATAGAAAATCCGCTTATAGTACATAAAACCAATACACATGAAATGGTTTCTCGAGGACCTTTGATCATTTATAACATGTAGAGGTCATACATGCATTAAACGTCACTTTAAGGTGTGTTTAAGAAAAGACAAAAACTCATTTCATTACAGTTCAACTCCATTATTTGAAAAGCATTAACAATGTTTTCAGCATACATACTCTGTACAGCTGCATTTACATCCTTCCTTCAATACACCAAATTTTTAACCTATTTTGGTTAGAATCAAGTAATATTACATAACCAGAGCATACCATGTTTTATACATGAGCTATAGAAAAAGAACACTAGTTACTTGGATTATTAAGAGGGACGCCAAATGAGACCCTACTCCAAAGCATGATAAAATCGAAGCAGCTTCAATGGTGACACATTTTCCTGCAAAAAAGGTAGAAACCGATGTATGAGTCACTTAAAATCTTATAAATGGAAGTAAAAACAAAAGGAATTGTAGAACCTCTAGTGCTTCTTCGGTTTGAGAAGGAAAATAAAAGCCAGTTGAGCAATTTCGTAGCGATTCAGGGTTTTTTATGTACTCTTTATGTCCATCACTAGCTTTCATCTTATACTTAAACATCTGAAAAAGTTTAAATATTCATTTATGTAAATATTCATTCATGACAGCAAGAATGCCTCGAAGATCAAAATGAAGAACTAAAAACCCAGAGAGAAGCATAAGAAGGTATTTACACAAACGAATTCCACTTCTGATTTTATGAAAATCAACAAGTAATCACTGTAAATAACACTACCTACTTCCCCTTTTTACAAAAGTGCCATCTATGGTTATTTTGTTTATCAATCAAACTTACTAAACACTTGTCTTATTATTATACACATAAGCAAATCCAAACACTATTGCTACATTTAAATACAATTGATTATCCTATTCTAATTGGAAAATGACACATAATTAACTCCATGATGCAGATCACAAATACCATCTAAATGCATGTTCTTTACTTAGATTCATAGAATAAGCTCTGAAAACAAAACAAAAAAAATAATATTACTGACCTCGGAAAGCGATACAGTTGGCTTCTCTAGTTCATCTCCATCAATATCTACACCAGTACCTTGGCACTCAGGACAAAATGGGCAATAAATTTGTTTTTTAGCCTCCTCTTCAACTTTCTTAAGTCTTCCTCCTTTTTTCCTCCTATATCTCCTCTTTACTTCAGGAACAACCGGCTTTTTGGTATAAACTTCAGAATCACACAAAAGGACCCAATGTATGAGGCACGAAATATGAAACACATGAAACGCCTGCAAGATTAAATATCAGATTATTGGTCGGGTGACTGATAACTTTCACAAAAAATTACATAAAGATTATGAAGAGAAAAGTACCCCATTCAAATTTCTACTACTGCAAGCGATTCTGCCAGTCTTCATATTAAGAAGTGTAGCGACGTTTTTTCCAGGAAGCATCTTGTGTTGACAAATGTCACACACTCTTTCTGAAGCTAAACGTTGGCGTTTCCTGAGTTCTTTCCTTGTACATTTACTCGGGAGAAGTCTCGATCGCAGAGACTTATCATCGAATGCATCTAAATTACTCTTTGAACTAGAACTAACTGATTCTTCCCCAGAAGATTCAAATTGGCTGCTCAAAGATTCACTATAATCTTCAGCGTCAGATGGCAATTTCCTCTTCTTTCCACTACCATCCTTGTTTCCATCAATTGTTCGTCTAGAACTGGATGAAATCAAATTCTGCAAGTCATCAAGTAGCCCCTTTCTACCCAGGTCAAAGTCAAATGAAAAGGACACAATCCCATATTCATGACATGGAATCACATCATCATCGACTGAAGGACCTTTTCCAATCCATTCGCACCAAATCTTTTTAATTACCTTTGAAACCCCGTCTTTCTCATACCACCTAACAGATATTCTCCCAACTCCAACTTCTTTCACTTCTAAATCAGTAACTTTATCCTTGTGTAACACATCAGGAATTATCAAATCATCAATTTCTGAACTCTCGTCCCCTTGTGCAGAATCCAAACTTTCCTCAGATGAAAATTCAGAATCAGAAGCATTTTGTTCAACCGCAACAATAGCAAGAGCATTCTCATCAGCACTCCGCTTTTGCAACAACTTACTATCGCTTGGACCATTCAAAGACTTTTCTTCATTACAAACAGTATGAAAGAAAAGCATACCATCATTAAACGGAAAAGGATTCTGTTTCAACAATGTAGCTTTAGCAGCTTCATACATCCTCTTATGAAGCTGCCCTCTTAAATGATCATGAAGCACCGAATCACTATAACACGGTGACAAACACAACACGCAGAAGAAGATAACCTTTTTATTATCTTCCCTAAGTTCAACATAAGTATGCCCCTTCAATCTCACATTTCGTAACGCAGTTCTGGCCAACTGTTCCTTTAAACTAACAACGCCATTTCTATCCACAATTCCTAACTCCTTATGACGCCCAGCCATCCAATATACAACGCTAAGAAACCTAAAGCACAATTTGATACCCTAACTCCTCACCACGACCTATATTCAATATGAAACCCTAGAAAACTTAATTTCCCCAAATTTCAGTTAGCTAATAGCAAATGCACGATATGAAACCCTAGAAATCTATAATTACACAATCAACACAAACTTGGATCCATAAGTAAAAATTCAAAACCAGATTTCAAACATGATTGTACAATTGATCGCTAAATCTACGCAACGTAATTCAAATCGTAAACTTACAACTTCGAGGTGAAGACTGTATAGAATTTTTAGGGAAACGTAGAGGTATTAGATCAACCATTCCGAAGGCTTGATGTTGTTGAATTCCAGACATGATTGAAAGGGAATAGATTGCTTCCATAGATAGATATATCTCAGTGTATGTATCGTCGATTCAGTATGTGTGTGTTGTTAAGAGAATAAAAAAGAAAGTGATAAAAGAGATGAAAAATGAGGAAATTGATAATTGGAGGTTGGAAAATGATTTGGTAAAATATAGGACGTCGATTGGGTGTGGTTAGCGTGTGGATAGATGATGCAGGGAATCAAAATATATATTCGAATTTTGAAAGTGGTATACGAAAATTATGCCTTCAAAACTTGTGATGTCTTTTCTATTTCTTCTTTCTTCTTCTACTACGGAGTATATTTTATAAGTTAGTGATTACCGAGTATATCATTAGGCTAATTTTTTATTAAAAAATTAAAAAAAAAATAAAAAAAAAATTAAGTATGATGAATGATGTCATTACTCTAAATAATTTTGAATTAATTTTTATTCATTAATTATTATTATTAAATATTATCAATAATTATTTTAATTATTAAAATTAAATAATTCTGAATTATTTTAATTAATTATTTTAAATTGAGCACGAAAAGGTATAAAAGGTAGGCAGAAGAAAACCAATTCTAAATTTATATTTTAATTAAACTTTTAAAATAAAATGACAACCAGTATAATCTCTTATGATTGGATGTGGATTGTTTAATATACATTTTAGGTGTTTGATGAAATGTTCAGCTGACGAGTTTCTTAGTCGAACTCTGTGGTTCCACGGGTCATTAAACTAAATGACTTTAGCATTTACCTTCACTTAATACCTGAAATATATCATTAAACTGTTTCGTTTAAACAAACCCGTGGTTCCACGTGTCATTTCACTAGTAAGTTCTATTATAATCCTAAAATGATGATGTAATAATTAATCTTTTTTCTTCTATAAAAAAATAAAAAGAAAAAGAAAAATTATAAGGCATGTAATCATGATTTTCGTGAGGTTGAACAAGGTATTTTGAGTCCTTCTTTTAATGTTAAATAAGTACTATTTATGATAACGAAAATAGTAATTGTAATGAAAATTGTAAGATGGTGGTGTGAGAATTAATGTAGTTCATTTATTCTGACCAAGTTAACAACGACGAGTTTCTTAGTCGAAATCTGTGGTTCCACTGGAACTAAATGGCTTTAGCATTTACATTCACTTAATACCTAATACATATTATTAAACTGTTTCATTTAAACAACCTCGTAGTTCCACGGGTCATTTCACCGGTAGTTATAATTTGCCTTAAAAATATTCCATATTACAACTTGATACATAATCATACATACATAATTGTATTATTGTTATAATTCAGTAGGCTTATAACTACCTTTAATGGTTATAAGAACAAAGAGAGAAAAAGAGAGAAGAAGGAGAGAAGAAATATTGATATTGATATTTCAAGAGAAATGGTGCACCTTAAATGGTTACCATACATGTCTATTTATAGTATAAAATATTACTATGCAAGAAATATAATAATAATAAAATTAACATCCAATCTAGATATTTTATAACACAATCTAGATATTTTATAACACTCCCCCTTGGATGACAATTTTATTAGAGAATAACTAGTACTGCCTCGTTAAAAACCTTGCTAAAGAAAACTCATTGGGATAAAACTTTAGCTAAGGGAAAAAGAGTGCAGTATAGAGTTGACTCCCCCTCAAGTAGGCAACGCCTGAGTTGTTACATCTTCTGAACATGCCTCATGCCAATATTATGAACGTGTGTTCTGAAAATAGCAGTTGGCAGTGCTTTGGTATAAAGATCAGCAGAGTTGTTGATTGAACGTATCTCATTTTAATCTGGTTGTCTTTTACGAGATCTTGAGTATATGAGAAGAATCTTAGGTTTTCATCTGAAACTGTATCATCTAAATCTTTTATGTACAAGTTTAGCCCCTGTGTTTGTCTACAGTCTCCTTCATGGTTTGCTCAAACCCTTGTTTCAATTCATATTCCCTTGTAGTCTTTTCTGAGCCTTACCAACATACCATTCTTTTCCATCAAACTTATGACCGTTAAGGCTGTCTATGGCTTTGGCGCCTCGTCAGTATTTATATTTTGTTCAGTCACTTTTGATACTCTTCTTTCATTTGTATTATGCAAGCTGCATTATCTTCATATATAGTTGTTGGTGAAGATAGTTGTTAGTCTTTTATAGCGTTCTAGTCCACAAGAATCAATAATGATTTGTGTCATTGATCTCAACCAAACACATTTTCGAGTAGTTTCATATAATGCAATCACTTCGTCATGATCTGATTATGTTGCAACAAGTGTTTGTTTTAAGAACGCCATGATTTTTGTGGTACCTCCATTTAGGAATACATATCGAGTTTGAGATTGATCTTTATGAGGATTTGATGAATGACCTGCATATACATAATCAACCAAATCTTGTTTTGAAACGTTAGAATAAAATAATTTTAAATTAGCAGTTTCTCAAGGGTATCAAAATATGTGTTTATCCCATTCCAATGTCTTTTTGTAAGGGCTGAGTTGAACCTTGTCAACAAATTAACTGCAAAAAAATGTCAGGTCTTGTACAATTTGTAAGATACATAACAGTCCCAATTGCACTAATATATGGAACTTCTGATCCGTTAATATCTTCATGATCTTCACGGGGATGAAATGGATCAGTGTCAATATTGAGTGATCTAACAACCAATTGGCTTTATCTTTAAAAAAAATGTTTTAAAATCTTTTCAGTATAAGTTGTTTGATGTACAAGTAGACCATTAGGCATATGCTCAATTTGCAATCCAAGGCAATACTTGGTTTTTTCAAGATTTTTTATTTCAAAATAATTCTTTAGAAGTTGAATGATTTCATAGATCTCTTTATTTGTTCATATGATGTTAAGAACATTGACATAAACAACTACGATCTCATATCCGAACATTGTTTTTATAAAACATACGTGCAAAATAAGTTTATATTTATACCCTTTTTTTTTTTATCAAGTAGTCATTTAATCGGTTATACCACATAAGTCCCGTTTGTATAAACCCATTTAGAAATCTTTGTGATTTAATGGAATATATTCCCTTGAGTTTTACATTAGATGCTTATGATACCTTAACTCTTTAGGTATATTCATATATATCATTATTAAGTGATCCATACAGATAAGTAGTAACAACATTCGTGAGATGCATTTAAATAACTACCAGGTTGATTAAGTATCTAATAAGTAATTGTATCCATTACAGGAGGATAAGTTTTCCTCCGAATTCATTTATGGTCTTTGTGGGAAATATTGAGTTACAAGTCTAGTTTTCCTTGTAACTTCATTTGCACATTTCTTTTCGGATAAAAATTCATTTGTATCCCATACGTTTCACATCTTTAAAAGTGATAACGATTGATCCGAAAACTTTTCTTTTATCGAGCGATTCTAATTCAGCTCGTATTGTTTCTTTCCATTGAGCTCAATCATGTCCATTTTGTATATTCAATGACAGATTTTAGTTCCAGATCATCATCTTTATTCATAATGTCATTGTAACATTATATGAAAATATCTCATAGAGATTTTAATTTCATTTCGGTTCCATAATATTGCATAATTTATCGCAATTTTAGTATTTACATTTATCAATATCCTCTGCAGAAGGAATATTGATTTGTGGTTCTTCTTGAACACTTTCTCTTACCTCATTATCAGCTGATTTTCTTTTTCGAGGATTTTTATCTTCGGAACCAATTGATCTTCCACGTTTGATGCGTGGCAAAGACTCAACAGTGACATTATTGCCAGCTTTTGGAATTTCAGTTCGAGCTGAAGCATTTATCGCTGGTATATATGATTTAGTCACCTTTTTTTTATATCTGTAAATGCATAAAGTAATTAATTTGCAAGTTCTTGCATATGCATTATTTTTTTGAACTTTCGTTTCACATTCTTTTGTGCGAGTTCAATATACCTTAATTGATGTTCACATCATGAAGCATCATTTTATTTTTTTATTTTTTACTTCACCCCCCTAATCTAGGGAACAATGTTTTATTAAAATGACAATCAGCAAAACGTGCTGTAAAAACATCACCCATCATGGGTTCAATATATCTTATGATTGAAGATGTTTTATATCTAAAATATATTATCATCTTTCTTTGAAGAACCATTTTATTGTGTTGTGGTGATACAATTGGAACATACACTGCACAACCAATGTTTTAAGGTAGAAAATATTTGGCTCTTGGCCAAAATCAAGTATTAAGTGAAAATATTTACGACTTCCACATGGTATAATGCGAATTAATGTCGCAACATGTAAATTTACATGTCCACATATAAATATTGAGAGATTTGTACTCATTATCAATTGTCTAGTTATTAGCTGTAAGCGTTTATCTATTGATTCAGCTAAACCAATTTTGTGTATGCACATGAGCAACTGGATGTTCAACAACAATCCCTGTAGATATATAATGATCATTAAATGCTTGAGATGTTAACTCACCAGCATTATCAAGTCTCATCCTTTTAATGGTGTAATCAGAATAATGTGTTCTCAATTTAATAATTTGTGCAAGAAACTTTGCAAATGCCATATTACGGCTCGATAACATACAAATATGAGACCATCCGCTAGATGCGTCTATTAGAACTATGAAATATCAAAATGGTTCACATGATGGATGAATTGGTTCATATATCTTACCTTGAATTCTTTCAAGAAACATTTGTGATTCTTTTTCACAATATACTTTTCATTAATCACCATATGTGCCTTTTTTATCATATATCCTTTTCACCATATACGCCTTTAATCATATGCGCTGTGTTTTTCACCATATGCGCTTTTAATCATATGCGCTTTTCATCATATGCGCTGTGCTTTTCATCATATTCGCTTTTTATCATATGTGCTTTTTTATGTGAATAGTAAATTAATTAATTTCGTTTTACTATTCATATGAATTAATTTAGATTTACTATTTTGTTAATTGAGTAATATATATATATACATCATATACTTGTGACTCCGAAGGCTCAAATGAATTTGACCATATAGTTATACGTTGTACCTTGCACATTAATTTTCAGTAGAAGCTTTAGATGCATATTATTTTCAGTAGAAGCTTTAGATGCACTTTTTTTTTAATCACCAAATACCACAAACACTTTGTTTGCGTTTGTTCATAGTCATCAATGAAAACCATTTTCTTTAATTTTATTTTATACAATAAAATTAACGCATCATTATTCTTTTCAAAAACAATAATCTATTGTTATTGTTCACTTGTGCCATGTTTAACAACAAAAGTCAACAACCTCTGTCTTGTTTGTTGTGGCAACCAAAAACAACCTTTGCTTTTGTTACCGAGAATCCAAGACCAAAAAACAATTAATTTTTAATTAATCTTTTATCAAAACCATAAATGATTTTATTGATCTACGTTGATATGGCCATAAAGAATTGACGGCTGACCTACTTTTGTAAGTGTATTTCGGCTATCATCCCGAAAACGCACAACGACTTTTTTTTTTTATGAACTATTTGTTTCATATCTAGCTTAGGCAATTATTGTGAACATTTGGTCCCTATAAGAGCATTTATTTTTTAGACTTTTAGTTGATTTGTACTTGTCACAATTAGGGATAGCACCTGCGGGTCGTGGATGCGGATCCATTGGATCCATCACCCGTACCCGCGGATTTTTTTTTAAGAGACATCCAATTGAACCCTTGTTCGTTGAAACAATTTGACTATATTTTTACTCCCCATTATTAAACGGGCCATTTTGATGCACTCTTAAAAAAATAATTTGTTTTTTAAGTTTTATTATTCAACCTCCTTTTTTCAACGGTCACGTTTTTAACAAAACATTTGACAAGTTTGGAAAAAAGTTTTTTATTGATTATCATCAAAAGTTTTCTATTGTCACTCTACTGGATGGAATTATGGCATACAATCAAAATTGCAACCCAACACTACATAAGAACAAAAAAAGGTTGTTTTTAATTAACATATGTATATGTGTTAAACTCGGAATAATAATAACTTATTTTAGAAAATTAACATAAGACATGTTGAAACATTTTTGTCACATTTAGCTCATCAAGTCTAATACTTATCATTGATAGATTTTATCACGTCTAGGAGATGTTTACTTTTTTCTTGTATTAAGTCCTACTTTCATTTACCTTTGTTTGGAAAAAAGTTTTTTTTACTTTGCTTTCCCCCTTTCTGTAAAACTCATTTAAACACTTTCTTTGTTTTTTTTTAAAAAAAAAACTTCCTTTTTTTTTTACGTTACCCGTAAATTATAAATATATAAAAAAAACTTTTTGTTTAATTTTTTTTTCTAGTTTTTAAAAGGCCACTTGACCAATTTTTTAATTCTTTCACAACACCTGATATCGTGATCGTGACCTTTCACCAAAGCAAGAGATATTCTTGATAAACTAAACACGGACTCGTGTTTGAAATTGTCGGCCACAAAAAAATTCATTTGATAAAAGTATATATATATATTTTTTTAGTTATAGAAGGAGACCACTTCATTTTCAATACTTCATTTTTGACAAAAAAACTATTCCATTTTACCATCCCCTTTTTTTTTTTCTTACTTTAACTTTTAAGATATACTTTTAATAAAAATACAAACTACTTTTTTTTATTTTAACTTTTAAGATTTACTTTTAATAAAAATACAAACTACTTTTTGTATTTTAACTTTTAAGATTTACTTTTAATAAAAGTACAAACTACTTTTTCTTATTTTAACTTTTAAGATTTACTTTTAATAAAAATACAAACTATTTTTTTATTTTAACTTTTAAAATTATAAATTTAAGAATAAACATTAGTATGCATGAAATAAATAATGATTAATTGCATAAGTAATCATAAATGTTAGATAACATATAAAGACCCCGTCGTATTCGTATTGATCGGAATTAATCTCGACCCATGGTACCGTGTTGTCAAATGACGTGTTGCGTACATAAAGTACCGTGTTGTCAAATGACATGTTGCGTACAATCATGAGGTCTTATTAACATAAATATAAATGTTAGTGAAGTTAATAAGAGTTAGATTACAGAAAATATAATTCAGGCGGTATAACCGGCCATATATAACTTAAATAACATAAATATAAATGTTAGTGAAGTTAATAAGAGTTAGATTACAGAAAATATAATTCAGGCGGTATAACCGGCCATATATAACTTAAATAACATAAATATAAATGTTAGTGAAGTTAATAAGAGTTAGATTACAGAAAATATAATTCAGGCGGTATAACCGGCCATATATAACTTAAATAACATAAATATAAATGTTAGTGAAGTTAATAAGAGTTAGATTACAGAAAATATAATTCAGGCGGTATAACCGGCCATATATAACTTAAATAACATAAATATAAATGTTAGTGAAGTTAATAAAAGTTAGTAAACATAAATGATAGTTAGGCGACAGTGTCGACCATATATAATTTAGGTGGCAGAGTCAACCATATAATAAGAACAATACAAATGCACTAAGAACTTAATAAAAATTAGTAGTTCAAAATGTTAGTAGTCCAAAATTTGATATGTCCGAGTCTGAAAAACCTTAATAATTTCATACCTTGATTAGTGACTCGTGATCGTTTGAGATATCCTTTGATTACACTAAGCTCTTCGTGCTGATAACGTGTTATAATTCAGTAGGCTTATAACTACCTTTAATGGTTATAAGAACAAAGAGAGAAAAAGAGAGAAGAAGGAGAGAAGAAATATTGATATTGATATTTCAAGAGAAATGGTGCACCTTAAATGGTTACCATACATGTCTATTTATAGTATAAAATATTACTATGCAAGAAATATAATAATAATAAAATTAACATCCAATCTAGATATTTTATAACACAATCTAGATATTTTATAACAATTATTATTTTTTTCCAAAATTTCTTATTAATTACAAGTATATTTAACTATATCTATCTATTTATACATATATATAAATCAAAAAGCTTTTTGCTTAGGTATTATTTTCTAATTAAATTGAATCAATTATAATGTATATATATTAGTTTATAGCACACATTTTCGCGGGGATTTAAATATGAGTTGGTGTTGTAAGTATGTTAAAGTGTTTTTTACGATTCTTTTGATAATCTAATTTATATTAAATGTTTAAACTTTAAGAATCAAATATAAGTTGTTACTAAGTGTGTATAACAATGAAACTTGTGTGTTACAGCCTTATAGGTACGTATCTCTTATGTTTATTGCGCATTTTCCATATCCACCGTGGCTCGTGTACCCTCAACAGGTTTTGCCCATGTCAGTGGCCCGTGGGTACCCACGACCAGCGAGCAAACCTGCATGTTATAAGAATATACATTTTAATTAATCACAAAAGCTAATCTGAACAAATACTAACTTCAAGGTGTCGATGTATTGGTGATGATCTGACTTCTCATAAGGGAGGTCAGGGGTTTGATTCCCATCGGCTGCAAAATATTTCCCTTGAAGTAACCCGCCCATTTCATGGACCTTAGAGGTCTCGGACGTATTGCGTTCTAGCCTCACCAGAGGAGGTTTTACCACACGCGATGAAACAATTCGTCCTAATCCATCTGGACGAATACATTACATTTGGTTACATCGCGAGGTACTTGACCTCTATATGATACATTTTACACACATTGCATTCATTTTTAAAAGACAAACTTTCATTACATCGAAAGTTGACGGCATGCATACCATTTCATAATATATCCAACTATAATTGACTTAATAATAACCTTGATGAACTCAACGACTCGAATGCAACGTCTTTTGAAATATGTCATGAATGACTCTAAGTAATATCTTTAAAATGAGCAAATGCACAGCGGGAGATTTCTTTCATACCTGAGAATAAACATGCTTTAAAGTGTCAACCAAAAGGTTGGTGAGTTCATTAGTTTATTATAAACAATCATTTTTAATAATATAATAGACCACAAGATACTCATATTTCGGAAACAATCTTTGCAGGTCTGCTCATTGCTGTAAAATCATTCATACGATATATAAACACCTGGTAATCGACCTTAACAAGATGCATATAGAATATCCCCCGCATACCGGCATTCCGCACTGTAACGACCCTGGATTTTCCAGCGTATAATTATTAACATTTGTTATTAATACTTGCGCTTTATTAAATGTATTCTTGTACATTTACTTGTTACCGTAATTGACTTTACATGTCCCGACTTGTCTTTGTGACACACGTACTTTTCACGAATAATATTTCGAATATTATTTACATTCATAATTAATTATTATTAATTATTTTTAATTAACTAATGTTACTAGTTAATTACTTGGGCTTTATTTATTTAATTGTTATATACTTGGACTTGCGCTTTATTAATGGACATGGACTTGGAAGCCCACCCTACTTTCTTAATGGACTAGTAAGCCCACTTTTATGCTAGTGTTACATTAAGGTTAAACATGGATTAATTAACTAAAGTTGGAGACAAATACTACAAGCATGCTTGCACCTCTTTCCCATGCATTTAACTTTAATCTATTCTAAGCTTACACCTTTCCCCCATGCATGAAAGTGAGCTTTTGACCTTTCCCCTTTTGTGCCCAAACCGTCGGCCAACTATGGGTGGGAGGGAGAGTTCAAACTTTTTTTTTTGGTTACTTATTTGCAAGTATTATTTCATTTTTACACACACAAACTTACACTTCTTTTTCTCTCATCTTTTTCTCTCAAACTTGTAAGTAACAAGCTTTATTTTCTTTCTTTTTCTTCCATTAAAACCGAAAATAATCATCATCATTTCATTAGTTTGTTGTTGTTTGTTGTTGTTAAAGATCAAGTTCTATAACTTGTATCTTCATGTAATCTTGGTTACTTCCATCTTTTGTTTAATGAAGGACCAAGAACAAGAATCTAAACTTGTTAGTTTATGGTTCTACACTTAAATGTTATAAGATTTAAAGTTCATAAACCTTATAATCGTACTTGTGTTCATGTTTTGTAGACTTAAATTCTTATGATCCAAGCTTGCCTTGAATCTTCTTAAGTATGAAACAAACATGAACCTAATACTTGTAACTTTACTTATTTCTTTCTTTTGTAAGTACTTTAAAGTTGTGATGTTGTTAATTTGGTCAAGTATTACTAGTTAAACTTGATCTCATATTTCTTGAAACTAAAGTTAACTTTATAAGTTCAAGAACATGGAAGTATAACTTTATAGTTATAACTTCACACACTTATGTTGGATCTAAGTTTTTTATAGCTTATGGTCTTCTAATTTTGTTGTAAACAAGAGCTTATAAGCTTATATACATTTTACAAGATGAAAATCTAAGTTTCACAACTTATGGTTTCATTAAAGTGAAGATCTAAGTTCTATAACTTAGGATCTAACTTAAGAACACTAGATCTAGACTTTCTAGTCTAGGATCTTTAAGATCTAAATAAGATCTAAGTTCTACAACTTAAGATCTTGTTTATTTAGTTTACTTTCAGGTTTGTAGCTTAATATTACTATTAGAACTCATGTATGTGTCAGATCTAAGATCTTGATGTAACTTTGGTTCATCAAACTACTTACAACCCTTAATTGAGTTGTGCTACATATCTTAGACTTACACTAGTGTTATGATGGTCAAAACTTGGTTAAGATGATGCAAACACATCAACGAGTTGTACACTTGAAGCTATAAGCATCAAGGATGAGAATCGTGATGAGCATCAAGCACCAAGAACCCACCGGAGCACCTTACCTACTGTTTTCTGGAACTGATCAGTAACCTGGGCTACTGGAAAAGTTATTTTCCAGCTATTTCGATTCGATTATATGATTTTTCGTTTAGACCTCGTCTTAATCCGAGTTACGGTTTAGGATTTATGGCCAACCGAAAGTCACTACACCCTTTTAACGTTGTGATGAAATTTCTGACCTACTCGCACTTAAACTGTCGCCACAGTCAAACGAAGACGAGTTTGGTTCTGGAAATTGGTCAGCCTCTAGGGGACTCATATACGGAGCCATGGCCACTGGTCTCACCTCATTTCAGTTTGTATAGAGGTCATGGCGACTGAACGAAATCAGCCTTTATTTCAAACTCTATTCTTGATTGAAACTTACTTTACACTTTTTGATTAATGATGAATGATGATGATACTTAAGACCTAATTTACATACTTTTAAACCTTTGGGAACAATTTACTGACTTAGTAACTTTTTACTTAGGTTGAGGACCTTCCGTACCAACCACTTGCTTACTATTCCCGCGTATCGACTTTTACTACTTTCCACTGTGAGTTATAGCATCCCTTTTTACTTTAACTATTTTGGGAACTGAGAATACATGCGCATTTTACGTTTTACATACTAGGCACGAGTACTTAAACTTTATATATGTGTAGGTTATAAAACGGCATAAACTTTCCCCTTAGCTCGGTAACGTTTAGTCATTGGTCTTTGAACCGGTGAACGCGAATCTTAAATATGGATCCATAGGGTTTGACATCCCCACTCGGGCTAGTAGCGTTAGCATTTAATGGGTGTTTAATACTTCATAAACATACGCACTCGCCAAGTGTACTTTTAGGGGGTGTTATTTACGTTAAGTTAGTTACCAAGTGCCCACGGTTATACATATACTTTTCATACTGTTTTGAAACACTGAAATCTCGTGGCCTACCTTACATTACTGTTATACTTAAACTATAGCTCACGAACATTCGTGTTGACATTTTTAAGCATGTTTTTCTCAGGTGCTTAAGGTTTGATTACTTCCGCTGTAGTTGCCATGCTTTGTAGACTCCCGCTGCGTTTATTAGAGATGTCTTCGCATGAGACGTTTATTTTGCATTCAAACTTTATTACTTTTGAACAATGAATTTGTAATGACCTATGGGTCACGTACTATTATTATGGCCTTCTACTCGTGGAGGCACATTATCGTATGTTAAACATTTGATGTTGGTTAAGACATCACCTTTCTTTATGAATGCAAACTTCTTTTAAAACAGCATTTAGTGTTTGTGTGATGCCCCGTATAAACCATCGTGTACGAATCATCAACAACAGGATCATTACAAGGTCAAATACTATATACTGTTTCAAAAAAAGTTTGCATTCATGAATAAAGGTGATGTCTTAACCAACATCAAATGTCTTACAACAAAAGTATGCTTCAGTGAACAGAAGAAATTAGTAATAGTACGTGACCCAATGGTCATTACAAATCATTGTTTCAAAAGGTAACATAGTTTGAATGCAAATAAAATGTTTCATGCAGTGATAACTCTAACAAGCGCAGCGGGTATCTACAAAGCATGACTAGTACATCGGAAGCAAGCAAACCTTAAGCACCTGAGAAAAACATGCTTAAAAACGTCAACACAAAGGTTGGTGAGCCATAGTTTAAGTATATCAGTAATGTAAGGTAGGCCACGAGATTTCAGTGCTTCAACAGCGTTTCAGAACAGTATGAAAAGTATATGTATAACCGTGGGCACTTGGTAACTAACTTAACGTTTATCACCCCCTAAAAGTACACTTGGCGAGTGCGTATGTTTATGAAGTATTAAACACCCGTTAAATGCTAGCGCTACTAGCCCGAGTGGGGATGTCAAACCCTATGAATCCATATCTAAGATTCGCGTTCACCGGTTCAAAGACCAATGACTAAACGTTACCTAGTTAAGGGGAAAGTTTATGCCGTTGTATAACCCACACATATAATAAGTTTAAGAACTCGTGCCTAGTATGTAAAACGTAAAATGAGCATGTATTCTCAGTTCCCAAAATAGTTAAAGTAAAAAGGGATGCTATAACTCACAGTGGAAAGTAGTAAAAGTCGATACCGGAAAGGTAAGCAAAGTGGTTGGTCCGAAAAGTCCTCAACCTAAGTCAAAAGTTACTAAGTCAGTAAATCGTTCCCAAAGGTTTAAATGTATGTAAATTAGGTCTTAAGTACCATCATCATCCATCATTAAACAAAAAGTGTAAAGTAAGTTTCGTTCAAGAAAAGAGTTTAAAACAAAGGCTGACTTCGTTCAGCCGCTACGACCTCTATACAAACTGAAATGAGGTGAGACTAGTGGCCATGGCTCCGTATATGAGTCCCCTAGATTCTGACCAATTTACAGAACCAAACACATCTTTGTTTGACCGTGGTGACTGTTTAAGTGCGAGCAGGTCAGAAATTTAAGCACAACGTTAATAGGGTTTAGTGACTTTCGGGAGGCCATATATCCTAAACCGTAACTCGGATCAAGATGAGGTCTAAACAGAAAATCATCTACTCGAACCAAACTAACTGAAAATCAACTTTACAGTTGCCTAAGTGTTCTGATCGGTTCCATAAATAGTAGCTAAAGGTGTTCTGATGGGTTCTTGGTGCTTGATGCTCATCACGGTTCTCCTCCTTGATGCGTATAGCTTCAAGTGTACAACTCGTTGATGGGTTTGCATCATCTTAACCAAGGTTTGACCATCATAACAATAGTGTAAGTCTAAGATAAGTTGCACAACTCACTTAAGAGTTGTATGTAGTTTGATGAACCAAAGTTACATCAAGATCTTAGATCCAACACATACATGAGTTACAAAAGTAATATTAAGCTAGAAACTTGAGAGTAAACTAAATAATCAAGATCTTCAGTTGTAGAACTTAGATCTTAGCTAGATCTTAAAGATCCTAGACTAGAAAGTCTATATCTAGTATTCTTAAGTTAGATCCTAAGTTATAACACTTGAATCTTTACTTTAATGAAACCATAAGTTATGAAACTTAGATTTTCATCTTGTAAAGTGTATATAAGCTTACAAGCTTTGTTTACAACATAATAAGTAGACCATAAGCTATAGAAACTTAGATCTTTCATAACTATGTGAAGTTATAACTAGAAAGTTATACTTCCATGAACTTTAGTTCAAGAAAAATGAGATCAAGATTAACTAGTAACACTTGACCAACAACAACATGAATCACGAATTGAAAGTGCAAGAAAATGAAGAAATAACTAAGTTTACAAGTAATAAGTTCATGGTTGTTCATACTTTTAAAGATTCAAGCCAAGGCTTTGATCTTTAAGAAAGTAAACCTTAAGTTTACAACATGAACTCAAGTATGATTATAAACTCATGAACTTTAAATCTTTTAAAACATTAAGTGTAGAACTATAACTAGAAAGTTTAGGTTCTTGTATGTTCTTGTATGAATGATAATGCTAAAAACGAACATATATTTCATAGCATTATTCCTCAAGAAAGACAAGCTTTTAGTTGCAATTGTTCTATTTACAAGTAATATTCGTTTAAATAATAAAAGGTGAAGACAAAAGACAGATTCGACGAATTGAAGACGCAAACGACCAAAAAGCTCAAAAGTACAAACTACAATCAACGAGGTTCCAATTATTGATAAGAAACGTCTCAAAATTACAAGAGTACAAGATTCAAAACAAAAAGGACAAGATATTAAATTGTACGCAAGGACGTTCGAAAATCCGGAACCGGGACCAGAGTCAACTCTTAACGCTCGACGCAACGGACTAAAAATTACAAGTCAACTATGCACATAAATATAATATAATATTTAAATAATTCTTATAATTATTTAATATATTATATTTATTTATAAAACCGCCGGCAGAAGAAAACAACCAAATGTGAGCCTCCCCAGCTGGCCATGCGATCGCATGGCCTTGAAGAGCAAAGCTCATGCGATCGCATGAGCTCCTTTTTCAGTTCACAGGCCTATAAATTCGCAGTTTGGTGAACGTAAAATCCATCTATCTTTCTCTTCTCCATTCATACGCAATATTTATATTTATAATTTATATTTTAATTTTAATTTTAATTATAATTCTAATAATAAGGGTATTTTAGCGAATGTTGTAAGGGTGTAAGTCGAAATTCTGTCCGTGTAACGCTACGCTATTTTTAATCATTGTAAGTTATGTTCAACCTTTTTAATTTAATGTCTCGTAGCTAAGTTATTATTATGCTTATTTAATCTGAAGTAATCATGATGTTGGGCTAATTACTAAAATTGGGTAATTGGGCTTTGTACCATAATTGGGGTTTGAATAAAAGAACGACACTTGTGGAAATTAGACCATGGGCTATTAATGGGCTTTATATTTGTTTAACTAAATGATAGTTTATTAATGTCAATATAAAGATTTACAATTGGGCGTCCCTATAAATAACCATTTACACTCGATCGGACACGATGGGCAGGGTATTTATATGTACGAATAATCGTTCATTTAACCGGACACGGGAATGGATTAATAGCCACTAGAATAATTAAAACAGGGGTGAAATTATGTACAAGGACACTTGGTATAATTGATAACAAAATATTAAAACCTTGGGTTACACTCAGTCGACATCCTGGTGTAATTATTAAACAAAGTATTAAAATCTTGTTACAGTTTAAGTCCCCAATTAGTTGGAATATTTAACTTCGGGTATAAGAATAATTTGACGAGGACACTCGCACTTTATATTTATGACTGATGGACTGTTATGGACAAAAACCAGACGGACATATTAAATAATCCAGGACAAAGGACAATTAACCCATGGGCATAAAACTAAAATCAACACGTCAAACATCATGATTACGAAAGTTTAAATAAGCATAATTCTTTTATTTCATATTTAATTTCCTTTATTTTATATTTAATTGCACTTCTAATTATCGCATTTTTATTTATTGTTATTGTATTTAATTGCACTTTTAATTATCGTACTTTTTAATTATCGCAAGTTTATTTTATCGCACTTTTATTATTCGCAATTTCATTATCGTTATTTACTTTACGCTTTAATTTAAGTCTTGTATTTATTTTTAATATTTTACATTTGGTTTTAACTGCGACTAAAGTTTTAAAATTGACAAACCGGTCATTAAACGGTAAAAATCCTCCTTTATAATAATAATATTACTTGTATATATATTTGTATTTTTCTAAAAGTAAACTAATATAGCGTTAAGCTTTGTTTAAAGATTTTCCCTGTGGAACGAACCGGACTTACTAAAAACTACACTACTGTACGATTAGGTACACTGTCTATAAGTGTTGTAGCAAGGTTTAAGTATATCCATTCTATAAATAAATAAATATCTTGTGTAAAATTGTATCGTATTTAATAGTATTTCCTTGTAAAATTTAATAGTATTTTATATACACCTCGCGACACATCAAGTTATTTTTGGCGCCGCTGCCTGGGAGTCAATCTAGCTTAAAAGCCGGAAGCGCAACGCTAATATATATAGAAAAAAAAGATTTTTATTTTTAGTACGCTTTTGTAAAAACACGTTTTAAATATTCAAAAATATTAAAAGAAAAACAAAAATATAAATATTTTTTTTAGAGTTTGGTAAATATTTAAGTTTTATAAAGTTTCTTTATTTCTATTTCTTTTAGTTTGTAAAAATATAAGTTTTATTTAATTAATAAATATATTTTATATTTTACAGCAAAAACAGAAAAAAAAATTAATTAAAACTCGAGTCCGGTACTGTAGCAGCCCACTTTGTGGCCCGAAACCCTAGCCCATGCGATCGCATGGCCGGATTGTTTAGGACTCATGCGATCGCATGAGCCCATCTGATACGCCAGACTGCAACTGCATTAATTACGGAGTATATTTTAATTATTATTATTATTAAAACCCTAATTAGGGTTTATTAGTTAATTAATATATTAATTTAGTTTTATTTATTATTTGTATTATTTAGTTTAATTAGTTTAATTAAATTGTAAAATTAATAGTTTTATAAAATAAATAATATAAAAATAATATTTTTATAAAAATTGTAATTTTTACAACTTTTTGTATATTTTTATATTTTGTCCCTTTTTAATCGTTTTAGCGTAATATTTGTATTTTTAGCTCATATTTAGTTTTAAACTTAGTTTTTGCCATAGTTATTTTTACTTCTAGATTTTTAGGCTTTGCCGTAAAATCCCTTAAGTGTTTTTCTTTAGACTAAGATTTAGGTACTTTAGAATTTTGCGACACCTTTTTAAGTTTTAGTTTCTTTTTAAGTTATTTCCATTTGGGATATAGTTTTTCCTGTAAGCTTTAATATTTTTAGACACCTTTTACCTATGTATCAATTATCATTCCAATTAGTAATCTCAATTTGCGATTATAATTTTAAGTTAGTTGTAGTGATAAGGTTGGGTTAGTCAAGTGTTTTTAAGTTTTATAAGTTTCTTTTATTTTTCCGTCGCCTTTTATCTTTCTTTCTTATTTTTCTTTTTCGATCTTTTTCCGACGAACTCTTTTTCTTTCTTATTTCTCGCTATTCTAGTTTTTAGGACATAGATTTTTATTCTACTTCTTATCTAAATTTCTTAAAATTACGAAAATTTATTTTAAGTGGTTAAATTGATAGACATCAAAATTTTCTGGTTCGTAGTAATAGTTGGATTTGTACGTGGACCGGGTTATTGGAGCCAAACAGTCCTCAATTATATTGAGACCAAACGAATCCTGCCCCTCTGCTGCATCTTTTGGCTATTCGAAACGTGAGCAAAATCAGAAAAGTCTATTGATTGGATAACTTATTATAATTTTTCTTTCCTTTTAAAAACTAATAGGATATTCAGTGAATGCACCGAGCAAGACGTTCACCACCTTTTGTACGTTCACCATCTGTAACTAGATCAAGACATTTAGCAAATATTACTGCCGTTGATTTTTCTTTAGAATCGTCATCCAGTCGACCAAGTACTCTAGTTCAAATTTCCGATAATCCATTTTTTGAACCCGACCTCACAATTGAGAATCCGGAGAATATTCAGGAATGATTCGTAGATCCTGAACCATTAAATTTTCCTACGGAACCACCAATCATTCAAACAGAGATTGATGAGGAACGAACCATTAAATCAGAATCCTCTAGTGATTCCGATTCAACAAATTCAATTATGGAGAATCTGGAACCTTTAAGTATGGAAGACCGAATGAGAGCTAAACGCACTGGCCAAGGTCACGCAATTACTCATCCAGACATTAATGCGCCAGATTATGAAATCAAAGGACAAATTCTACACATGGTGACTAATCAATGCCAATTTAGTGGTGCGCCAAAGGAAGATCCAAATGAACATTTACGTACCTTTAATAGGATCTGCACACTATTTAAAATCCGAGAAGTAGAGGATGAACAGATATATCTCATGTTATTTCCCTGGACTTTAAAGGGAGAAGCCAAAGATTGGTTGGAATCGTTACCTGAAGGGGCGATTGATACATGGGATGTTTTAGTTGAAAAATTTCTTAAACAATTCTTTCCTGCATCTAAAGCCGTAAGACTTCAAGGAGAAATTGTTACGTTCACACAGAAACCAAATGAAACTCTATATGAGGCGTGGACAAGATTTGGAAAGTTATTAAGAGGATGTACGCAACATGGTTTAGATACCTGTCAAATAGTACAAATATTCTACCAAGGATGCGACATCACTACAAGGAAAGACATAGATATAGCAGCTGGTGGTTCTATTATGAAGAAAACCGAAACTGATGCTTACAAAATTATTGATAACACTGCTTCCCACTCACACGAGTGGCACCAAGAAAAAGATATCGTTAGATCATCTAAAGCAGCTAGAGCCGATTCTAGCCATGACTTAGATTCTATTTCCGCAAAGATAGATGCTGTCGAGAGACGAATGGAAAAGATGACTAAGGATATTCACTCAATACGAATTAGTTGTGAGCAGTGTGGAGGACCACATTTGACAAAAGATTGTCTCAGTATTGAATTAACAATGGAACAAAGAGAGAATATTTCATACATAAACCAAAGGCCTGGAAATAATTATCAGAATAATTATCAACTGCCAAGACCAATTTACAATCAAAACCAGAACTATAACCGAAATATTCC
The DNA here is from genome assembly GCF_046630445.1 of Rutidosis leptorrhynchoides. NCBI lineage: Eukaryota > Viridiplantae > Streptophyta > Magnoliopsida > Asterales > Asteraceae > Rutidosis > Rutidosis leptorrhynchoides. Next base: position 242,761,394 of record NC_092336.1, read on the forward strand.
ATACAACAACCAACAAGGTCCTAGCAATCAACAAGTATCCAATAATAATTACAATCAGCAAAGACCTAATTTTCAAAACAAACCACCACAACAAACCGATGATAAAAAGCTGAATTTAGAAGACATGATGACGAAGCTAGTTGAAACTCAAACGCAGTTTTTCACATCTCAGAAACAAACCAATGAACAAAATGCTCAAGCATTTAGAAATCAACAAGCTTCTATTCAAAATCTGGAACAAGAAGTAAGTAACCTAGCAAGGTTAATAGGTGAAAGAAAACCGGGAAGTCTACCTAGTGATACAAATGCTAACCCCCGGAATGAAACAGCTAAAGCCATTACCACAAGAAGTGGTACAACACTTAAACCACCTGAAATACCTGTAACTTCTGATGAAGCTATTCCTACTCCACAAGAACCACAACCTAATCAAGATAAGGAAAAAGAACCGGTAGTTGAAAAGGTTAATGAAGATAACACAGTTAAGGCTAAACCTTATGTTAAACCATATCAACCACCACTTCCTTACCCGAGTAAAATGAAGAAAGAGAAACTTGAAGCCGAGCAATCCAAATTCTTAGATATGTTTAAACAGATAAATGTAAATCTTCCTTTCATTGATGTGATTTCAGGAATGCCTAGATATGCTAAATTCTTGAAAGATCTAATCTCAAATAGAAAGAAAATGGAAGAACTCTCGGCTGTTACCATGAATGCTAATTGTTCAGCAGTACTGTTGAATAAGATACCAGAAAAACTATCTGATCCAGGAAGTTTCACAATTCCATGTTTTCTGGGTAGTCTTAGTTCAATAGAAGCATTGGCAGACTTAGGTGCTAGTATAAATCTAATGCCATATTCACTATACGCTAAACTAGACCTTGGAGAATTGAAACCAACCAGAATAAGCATACAACTAGCCGATAGATCAATAAAATATCCTAGAGGGATAATAGAGAACATGCTAGTTAAAGTTGGTACTTTAGTATTTCCAGTAGATTTTGTTGTTCTGGACATGGAAGAAGATTCTCAAGTTCCTCTCATATTAGGAAGACCATTCTTAAATACGGCTAAAGCAATGATAGACGTGTTCGGTAAGAAACTGACCCTAAGTATAGAGGATGAGAGTGTTACCTTTTCAGTTGATAGAGTAATGCAACAACCACAATCTGCAGATGATACATGTTATTATATTCAAACTATAGATGCACATGCAGAATTATTAGAAGAATTTCCAGAATTACAAGGAACAGGAGAATGTTCTTTAGGAGAAGGTAATGAACCAATTTATGAAGCTGAAATGTTAGCTACACTTATAGCTAATGGATATGAACCAACAACAGAAGAAATTCAAATGCTAAAAGAAGAAGACAGATATCGATATAAATCATCGATAGAAGAACCTCCGAAATTAGAATTAAAGCCACTTCCAAACCATTTGAAATACGCTTATTTACATGGTGAATCTGAATTACCTGTAATAATATCGTCTTCTCTTACTGAAAATGAGAAATCACAACTCATTTCTGTGTTGAAAGCGAATAAACCAGCCATTGCATGGAAGATTCATGATATTAAAGGAATAAGTCCTTCGTATTGCACACATAAAATCCTTATGGAAGAAGGTCATAAAACGTATGTGCAACGCCAACGAAGACTAAATCCTAATATGCAAGATGTAGTTAAGAAAGAGATTATTAAACTGCTAGTTGCAGGTCTAATTTATCCAATTTCTGATAGTCCATGGGTAAGCCCAGTTCAATGCGTGCCTAATAAGGGTGGCATGACTGTCATTACAAATGAGAAAAATGAGCTTATTCCTACTAGGACTGTAACAGGATGGAGTGTGTGTATTGATTATAGAAAATTAAATGACGCCACCAGAAAAGATCACTTTCCCTTACCTTTCATTGATCAAATGTTGGAAAGATTAGTCGGAAATAGTTACTATTGTTTTCTAGATGGATTTTTCGGATATTTTCAAATTCCAATAGCACCCGAGGACCAAGAGAAAACCACGTTCACGTGCCCTTATGGTACTTTTGCTTACAAACGCATGCCATTTGGACTTTGCAACGCCCCTGCAACCTTTCAAAGGTGCATGATGGCGATTTTTCACGACATGATAGAAGAATGCATGGAAGTTTTCATGGATGACTTTTTGGTCTTCGGTGATACATTTGAAACATGTCTAGCTAATCTTGAACGAATGCTTATTAGATGCGAACAATCAAATCTAGTACTTAATTGGGAGAAATGCCATTTCATGGTTAAAGAAGGCATCGTTCTTGGACATAAAATTTTAAAAGAAGGAATTGAAGTGGATAGAGCTAAAGTAGATGTAATTGCTAAACTTCCACATCCCACCAATGTTAGAGGAGTTAGGAGTTTTCTAGGGCATGCCGGTTTTTACCGACGTTTCATAAAAGATTTTTCTAAAATTGCCACTCCTATGAATAAACTCCTAGAAAAGGATGCTCCATTCATCTTTTCAGATGAGTGTATCAAATCTTTTAATATTCTTAAAGAGAAACTCACTAATGCGCCGATAATGATAACACCAAATTGGAATCTACCATTTGAACTAATGTGCGATGCAAGTGATTTTGCAATGGGAGTCGTTTTAGGACAAAGGATTGAAAAACGATTTCAACCTATATATTATGCTAGTAAGACATTACAAGGAGCACAAACGAACTATACAACTACTGAAAAAGAACTCCTTGCTATTGTCTTTGCTTTTGACAAATTTCGTTCATATCTCGTTCTAGCAAAAACGGTGGTCTATACCGACCATTCTGCTCTTAGATACCTATTTTCAAAACAAGATGCTAAACCAAGATTAATCCGTTGGATCTTACTCTTACAAGAGTTTGATATTGAAATCCGAGATAAAAGAGGAGCAGAAAATCTCGCCGCTGATCATCTTTCTCGTCTTGAAAATCCCGAATTAGAAGTTCTAAATGAATCGGCCATACAAGACAACTTTCCTGATGAATATCTATTGAAGATAGATTATAATGAAATCCCATGGTTTGCAGACTATGCAAACTACTTATTTTGTGGATTCCTTGAAAAAGGATTATCGTACCAAAAATGAAAGAAATTCTTCAGTGATATAAAATACTATTTTTGGGAAGATCCACACCTGTTTAAAAGTTGTCCAGATGGAATAATACGCCGATGTGTATTTGGAGATGAAGCTAGTAAAATTTTAAACCATTGTCACACAGGACCAACAGGAGGGCATTATGGGCCTCAACTAAGAGCAAGAAAAGTTTATGATGCTGGATTCTATTGGCCTACAATTTACAAAGACGCACACCTTCTTTGCAAATCCTGTGATGCATGTCAAAGGGCCGGAAAAATAAGTCAACGTGATGAAATGCCACAAAATGTCATCCAAGTATGTGAAGTATTTGACATTTGGGGTATTGACTTTATGGGTCCATTTCCAAAATCTCATAATAATCTCTATATTCTCGTAGCCATTGATTATGTATCTAAATGGGCGGAAGCACAAGCTCTCCCAACTAACGATGCACGAGTTGTAGTTAACTTTTTAAAACGTCTTTTTGCAAGGTTTGCAACACCGAAAGCTTTAATAAGTGATCGGGGTACTCATTTCTGTAATAATCAACTTGAGAAAGTTCTTAAAAGATATGGAGTAACTAATAAAATCTCCACCGCATATCATCCACAAACAAGTAGACAAGTTGAAAATACCAACCGAGCTTTAAAACGTATTCTAGAGAAAACCGTAGGATCAAATCCGAAGGAATGGTCCATTAAATTGGAGGATGCACTTTGGGCTTTTAGAACAGCCTACAAAACTCCAATTGGAACCACACCTTTTAGACTTGTTTATGGAAAAGTATGTCATCTTCCAGTAGAAATTGAACACAAAGCATTTTGGGCTTTGAAGACATGTAATCTTGATTTACATGAAGCTGGACGTCTACGGTTAAGTCAACTAAACGAATTAGAAGAATTAAGACATGAAGCATACGATAATTCGTTAATCTATAAGGAAAGAACGAAGAAATGGCATGATAAAAGAATCAGAAGTTTAAAAGAATTTAAAGAAGGAGACAGAGTTCTTCTTTTCAATTCACGATTCAAGCTATTTCCTGGAAAATTGAAATCAAGATGGTCTGGACCATTCATAGTTAAAAGAGTTTTCCCATACGGAACGATAGAATTAATAAATTCAAATGGGATTGAATTTAAAGTTAATGGTCACAGATTTAAACACTACATAGATAGTCCAATGGAAGTCGACAACGAAGTTAATCACAATTTCAACACCACAGCTAACTAAGTGTGGGGAGAATCAAGTCTTTAAAGGATAATATGTATTTCTGTTAGAGTTAGATTATCTGTTTTCATGTAGTTCTCGAAAATGGAATCCGAATGGTCTTTCCCTAGCAGACCCTAAAGAACTAGTCTTCTCCCCCATTCTGAATTTTTATTTTTTTTAGGAAATGAAGACTGCCTGTGAACTAAACCATGGTATAATGCTACACGCTTTGATCACTAAACGTAATAATGACACACTACCGAGTGAAATAGTATCAGTAATCAGAGAAAGATTGGACGGAGTTAGAAAAGAATCCAGATGCGAAGATAATAAGTTACAATTTGGTAAAGGAAAATCAAAATCCGCAGCGAAAAGAAGAGCACGACACCTAGAAAGATGTCACAAATGCGGAAAATGGTCACATGGAGGTAAATGTTCAAATAATCAAACCTATTCAAATACCGAATTTGTTACTTTATACAGAGACGGACCGTTCATATGTTTAGAAGAAAAAACACTGAATGCTCGAGGTTACGCCTATGTAGCTATGGAAAACCAATTAAACCGACTATCTTATGAATGGGATAGATCATATAACTAAGAATACTATCTCACAGGTAAGTCTGTACAGTTTTTTTTTTAATCTTTTGATAATAAACGCTAATTTGTTCGCTAAAAAGTATTAAATTGGTATTGAATAAAATTAGATTTGGCGACCGAAATTATTGATATCATACAAAAATTTATTACATCACTGCGAAATTTAACGTTTATTCTTAAGGTATAAATATCTTTAATCAATCAACACAAAATATTTCAAAAATTCGTCATGAGTTAAATTAGGTTTTGGAACCAAAATTACTTTACCGAAAAGAGGGGCGTATATTTTTGATAATATTTGATTGATTAAAGTGGGATAAAAAGCCAAAAAGATTTTTAATTTTATTTTTACCATGTTTTTAAAATTAATATATAAATCTTAAATTAATATTGTAAACTTTGTAAAATCAATATATTTAAAATTGTAAATATTTGAAAAATTAATATAAGTTTGGTGTGAATTTATAATATGAATTTTTAAATTAAGTTTGGTGTGAATTTTTAATTTTTAAAAAATGAATTTTTAATTTTATGCATTTCAAATTTTAAGTTTGGTGTGAATTTTTAATATTAATTTTGAATTTTATATTTAAGTTGTGTGAATTTAAAAACAAAAATTTACTTTATCTCATTAAGTTAAAAATATGATTTTTAAAATTCGTCGTAAGTTGAAGACTAGGTCTTTGAACCGAAATTGCTTTACCCGAGGGAGGGACGAGAACTTTTATTATCATTATTTTTAATCTTATTGAATTAAAGTAAGCCAAAAACATTAAAAAACCCCAAAAAAAAATCTTTACTTTTAAAAACCGCGCTTTGATTTGACAAATTTTAAAATTTTGTCGAGGGACAGACTAGGACAACGATCCGAAACGCCCTCGCTCCTAAAGGAAAACAAAATTTTTAAAATTTAATTAATTATAAGTTTTATAAAGTATAAGGTTAAAAAAAAATTTAATTAATCAGAAATCACTGTAGCCGGCACCCCATGCGATCGCATGGGGTTTGCACTTGGAACCCATGCTATCGCATGGGGACCAAATGCAGGCCTGATACATACAGCAGTTCGGTTCTGCCTTACCACAAACACACACATACATTCACAAAACTCACCCAAAAATTCACCAATTTTCGCCATTTTTCCACCGTAATTCATCAAATTTCTTGCTCTAATCATGCATAGATTCTCATTCTTCAGCAAATTGGTAAAAATTACACCCCTAAACTCTATAAATTCCTAGTTTTTGTGATAATTACCAATTTTTTTTTACCTAATGCAATTTTGTTAATTTCTAGTATAATTAGTGTTAAATTGTTAGTATTTTGTGCATGTATAACCTAGACTGATGCTATTTAACATGATTTGAAGCCAAAAACCTCAAAATTTTTAGAAATCTAGGGTTTGTGTTCTTGAGCAATTTGGGGCTTTTTGATATAAACAGGTTATGGCCGATTTTTGTCATGAATTATTGCTAAATTGAGTAGTGTAACATGTTTAGATAGTTAAATGATCCAAACAATGATCCTAAACATGATTTTTGAAGATTAAAGTGGACTTTTTAAGTCCAAAATTCATGAACTTGATTAATTTGATGTAATTGCCATTTGAGACTTGTTTAATTATTAGTAATGACTATTTTGACATGTTATTTGAGTTAAATGCTTATGAATTTTGTATACATTTTCATATGTGCTTATTTGAAAAATGTAGAATTGTGAAAAATTGTGAAAATGTGTATAAGTTTAATTTTGATTTAACATGTTATAGTGATTGTTTTAAGTTGTTATTTTGCTAACACTAATGCATATTTGGATGCACAAATTTTGTGTTTAATGTGTTTTGCAGAAAGCCGATACTGGAGGTTCAAGAGCATCATCATCTAGACGACCAGCACCAGCACCAGAACCAGAACCAGAAATGCAACACGAACAAGAACCACAACAGGAACAACAACAACAGCCTGATCAGCACATACCTTATTATGATCCGGTACAGTTTGTTGATGAATTCATAGTATTCCCAATGAGGCCGCCAGTAGAATTCCCAACGATTCCTGAGCACACTCTACATCCTAATCTGAGATTTGATAGAAGATGGAGAGATTACGAGACATATCAAAGGAACAAATTCAAATTGGTAACAAAAAATGTAGAGGTGCCAAGGGTAATCGATTGGGCCCCTTTGGAAACGGTCCATCTAGCTGACCGTGTTAGACAGCTTTTAGTTCAAAGGTATGGCAGTTCTTCTTTTACAGATTGGGAACGTCTTTTCACCATTCGTAGACCTGTATATAAGGAATGGTGTGTTGAGTTGATGAGTACTGTATCACTTGATACAAATATAGTTAGAATAGATGATAGAAGATTTCTTAGGTTTATCCTTGGCGATAGGATGTACAGAATGTCCATGCTGGACATGGCCAGGGCCTTACAGATATATACTCCTGGTGAGTTGCTATTACCCGATTGTACAAACTTGATTCATTATGGTGAACGGGTAGATAGTAACTTTGACGCCGACGCCATTTGGAGGCGTATGTCACATTTTGATGTTTTTACACGAGCAGGAGGACACTCCTATACACATATTGACAGAGCTGAGCTTCGTATTATTCATAGATTTTTGGCTAACTCGATTACACAAAGAGGTCATAATAAAGAAAAAATTACCTTATATGATTTATTCTACCTAAAGTGTATTCGGGATCCTAGAAGCTTTGTCAATATCCCTTACTGTGTTGCTTTTTATTTATCTAAAATGGTAGAGGGAATGCAGGACGGGAGTATAATAGGAGGAGGTATTTTTGTTACTCTCATTGGAGAGCATTTAGGTGTTGATAGGAACCAAGGGGGTCCATTACAGATTTGTAGAGAATAGGTTGAGCCCTTAGGATTGAATGTTTATGTGGGTGCTAAGGTATTGAAAAGTAGACGTAACCAGGCAGTACCCTATGAGGGATCTCATCCTCAGGTAGAGAGAGGCTCAGACGAGGAAATGGAGGAGGTAGAAGACATTAGGGATGTCTTTCGAGATGCTATTCTTGACGTCCACGTTCGTATAGATGAGGAAGCAATGACGAACGCGGCAAGACATAGTATGTATGAGCAGTGGAACTTCGAGCGAGTATACGAGGATTATAGGCGACGCCAACACGATAGCTAGTTAGTTCATCAGCACCAAATCATGAGCCAGCTATCATATCAGGTACCAAATAACTATGTACCTACGCGACCTGCTCATTTTCCGCCACATAGCCCCGATATCCGACCACCCTTTAACCGGTATGACTATAACCAAGCCTATCAAAACACCTATAACCAACAATGGAACCCACCTGACGAGATGAACTGGAACCCATATCCAGACTGATTTAGTTCCATTTGGTTATTTTTATGATTTTTATGTTTTTATCTTTTGACTTTTTCATGTTTAAACTTATGTTATTGGATATATTTGTGTAATTTTTATTATTTTATTATTATTGTGTACTAATATTTCATATTTAGAATTTGAAAGTGGGATATTAAGTCCCATTTCAAATTGCCATGCATGATTATATTTGTATGTATGTATATTGTCGATTGTACAAAACAGGGTAAAACAGCGCATTTTCAAAGACTGACATTAAGTTCAGCAAAAGCTACTAATTTTGACGACAAGATGACAAATAAATGTGATGTCACAACAGACGAAATGAACAAATGATATGCACCATTTATCATTCACCAAACAAACGCCAATATGTTTGGAAACTTTGGTAAAATTTAATCCTTTCTACGCTAATCACCCTCAATAATTTAAATTGTACTGATTTCTTGCAAATGAGGGCATTGCAAGATCTTAAGTGTGGGAAGGGGTTAAATTCTTTCGTATTTTTAAAATTTTTATCTTTATACACTTGGTTACCATTAAAAATACTAGTAACATAGTAGTTGTATTAGAATCTAGTGCTCTCTGATAATAAAGAACAGCCCTAGTCTTATATACTAACTACCCAATTCTAGTAAAATTTTTCAAAATTTTCAATTAAATAAACTCAAAATCATGTTTATACATATTTATGAACGATAAAACTAGGTGTTAACACCGAAATTATTGTTACCTCGGAAAGGACATAAATTGAGAAACAAACCAAAATGTTAAAATTCATTTAAAATGGAATAGAGAACAATAAAAAGGAAAATAAAAGCCAAGTGTGGGAAAAATCACCAAGTTATCTTAAACATATGTCACATATTTCTGTAACAAATAACTGAAAATACTTTTGCTTTGGACTAAACTAAACTATTTTACCCGATGAAAGAAAAGAAGAGATGGATCTACACGATGAATCAATTCCATCATTAAAAGGAAGTAAAGTCTTCCGAAAAAGAAACGCGCTTCTTGAGTTAGGTCATGAAGTTGTCATCCAGACCAGCTGTAGGTTGACGAAAAACCTAGAAAAGTCATTACTAAAATCAGCAGGAAATCCACGGACCTCAGCATTAAACAGGGTCGCCAAGTGGTCAGATTTATCCTAACCATGAGAAGGATTTATCTCGTAAAATGGGGGGGCACCGTGCAAATTAGCTGGATAAGACTAATGAATCAGATCCCCAGAAAGGATAATCTCCTTAAAGATTAAAAATCAGCTTTTAAGCCTGATATTACTCAATTCTAGAGATTGACCTTAAAGATTGAGAATTCAAACTCATGGAATTCAATGATATCTAAACTCGAGCTTGAACGAGAAAATATTTTGATCAAAATTACAAACCGATTTGTTTTCTGAAAACCCTATTTTCAATGCGTTCATTACCATTGAACGTAAAATTCTAGGAATTCACCTGGATTCATTAGGTCACCTAAACCAAATCGGGTGTTAACCGTAAGAACGGTGGTTGCATAGTGGTCAAAGACAGGACCTTGTGCCAAACCTACAAATTATAAGGGTGAGCTTTACTATTGCTCCTACAAAGGATAGTAATTGCGTCCGACACGTTATAGACCATAATTAAAAGCATGTCAGGGGACATTGCCTTAACAGTTGCTTGTTCAACGCTTTCCTTTACAACCGGACGGTAGTTTACCGAAAGGTAACATACGGGACAAGTAAACTGGACGTGTTGCTTTCCTAATACAAGGTTAGCAAGTGGGTGATACAAAACCATAAGTTTTGAGCTAAAATTTTCAAATCTGAAATCCACCAAGCCCAAAAAAATATTTTGCAAACACCGGTGAAGGGTTATTCCGAAAAACTTATCTAGGGTAAAAACTAGATTTAATTTTCAAAAGATCAAATATTTTCATAAAGATCCAATTTCCTTAATGGATCTAAATTTTTATAGTCATGTGGGACTGTAAACCATATCGTTACTACCATTGTTTATACCGCCGTATAGAAATCACTGATGTACAAAGTGTGAAGAATAAAGAAGTGATTCTAGTATTTCAAGACGATATTGCTTGAGGACAAGCAACGCTCAAGTGTGGGAATATTTGATAATGCTAAAAACGAATATATATTTCATAGCATTATTCCTCAAGAAAGACAAGCTTTTAGTTGCAATTGTTCTATTTACAAGTAATATTCGTTTAAATAATAAAAAGTGAAGACAAAAGACAGATTCGACGAATTGAAGACGCAAACGACCAAAAAGCTCAAAAGTACAAAATACAATCAACGAGGTTCCAATTATTGATAAGAAACGTCTCAAAATTACAAGAGTACAAGATTCAAAACAAAAAGTACAAGATATTAAATTGTACGCAAGGACGTTCGAAAATCCGGAACCGGGACCAGAGTCAACTCTCAACGCTCGACGTAACGGACTAAAAATTACAAGTCAACTATGCACATAAATAAAACCGTTGGCAGAAGAAAACAACCAAATGTGAGCCTCCCCAGCTGGCCATGCGATCGCATGGCCTTGAAGAGCAAAGCTCATGCGATCGCATGAGCTCCTTTTTCAGTTCACAGGCCTATAAATTCGCAGTTTGGTGAACGTAAAATCCATCTATCTTTCTCTTCTCCATTCATACGTAATATTTATATTTATAATTTATATTTTAATTTTAATTTTAATTTTAATTATAATTCTAATAATAAGGGTATTTTAGCGAATGTTGTAAGGGTGTAAGTCGAAATTCTGTCCGTGTAACGCTACGCTATTTTTAATCATTGTAAGTTATGTTCAACCTTTTTAATTTAATGTCTCGTAGCTAAGTTATTATTATGCTTATTTAATCTGAAGTAATCATGATGTTGGGCTAATTACTAAAATTGGGTAATTGGGCTTTGTACCATAATTGGGGTTTGGATAAAAGAACGACACTTGTGGAAATTAGACCATGGGCTATTAATGGGCTTTATATTTGTTTAACTAAATGATAGTTTGTTAATGTCAATATAAAGATTTACAATTGGGCGTCCCTATAAATAACCATTTACACTCGATCGGACACGATGGGCAGGGTATTTATATGTACGAATAATCGTTCATTTAACCGGACACGGGAATGGATTAATAGCCACTAGAATAATTAAAACAGGGGTGAAATTATGTACAAGGACACTTGGTATAATTGATAACAAAATATTAAAACCTTGGGTTACACTCAGTCGACATCCTGGTGTAATTATTAAACAAAGTATTAAAATCTTGTTACAGTTTAAGTCCCCAATTAGTTGGAATATTTAACTTCGGGTATAAGAATAATTTGACGAGGACACTCGCACTTTATATTTATGACTGATGGACTGTTATGGACAAAAACCAGACGGACATATTAAATAATCCAGGACAAAGGACAATTAACCCATGGGCATAAAACTAAAATCAACAAGTCAAACATCATGATTACGGAAGTTTAAATAAGCATAATTCTTTTATTTCATATTTAATTTCCTTTATTTTATATTTAATTGCACTTCTAATTATCGCATTTTTATTTATTGTTATTGTATTTAATTGCACTTTTAATTATCGTACTTTTTAATTATCGCAAGTTTATTTTATCGCACTTTTATTATTCGCAATTTCATTATCGTTATTTACTTTACGCTTTAATTTAAGTCTTGTATTTATTTTTAATATTTTACATTTGGTTTTAACTGCGACTAAAGTTTTAAAATCGACAAACCGGTCATTAAACGGTAAAAACCCCCCTTTATAATAATAATATTACTTGTATATATATTTGTATTTTTATAAAAGTAAACTAATATAGCGTTAAGCTTTGTTTAAAGATTTTCCCTGTGGAACGAACCGGACTTACTAAAAACTACACTACTGTACGATTAGGTACACTGCCTATAAGTGTTGTAGCAAGGTTTAAGTATATCCATTCTATAAATAAATAAATATCTTGTGTAAAATTGTATCGTATTTAATAGTATTTCCTTGTAAAATTTAATAGTATTTTATATACACCTCGCGACACATCAATGAACAAGATGATATGAACAACAAACTAGAAAGTTTGATTCTTAAAAACAACAAACAACTACAAGTAATTAAACAACAACAATAACAAGTAATGATGATGAATATGGTTCGGTTTTCATGAGGGAAAAAGAAAGAAAAATAAGCTTGATACTTACAAGTTAGAGATCAAATGAGATGAGAGAAAGATAGTGTAAGTTTGTGTGTGAGAATAATGAAGTAATACAAGTAATAAGTAACCAAAAAATTGAAACAAAACTCCCTCCCTCACAAGTGTTGGCCGACGGTTTTTAGGAGGAAAAGAGGGGTGGTCACAAGCTTGCTCTCATGCATGGGGAGGAGATGTTAGCCTAAAATGGTAATAAAGTAAATTGGCATAGGAAAGATGGTGTAAATGTGTAAGTAACTAGATTCCATTCACTTAATTAATCTTGTATTAAGCTTAACAAGTCATTTGCATAATGTTGGGCTCCTTAATAATCCATTAGGATAAGTAGGGTGGGTTTCTAAGTCCATTAACACAAGCCCAAGTCCAAATAAGCAATAAACTAACTAAAAGCCCAAGTAATTAACTAGTAACCTTAGTTAATTAAAAATGATTAATAAAAATTAATCATGAATGTAAATAATATCCGAAATATTATTCGTGAAAAGTTCGTGTGTCACAAAGACGAGTCGGGACATGTAAAGTCAAATACGGTAACAAGTAACACGTATAAGAACACGTTTATTAAAACGCATGCATTAATAATAAATTATTAATAATTAAACGTTGGAAAATCCAGGGTCGTTACATTACCCACCTGTTAAAGAAAATTTCGTTCCGAAATTTTAAGCTGAGATAGATGGAGGAGTTAGGAAAAGGTGACGATACTTCTGCATCATTTGATCCTCTAGTTCCCAGGTAAACTCAGGTCCTCGTTTGGCATTCCATCGTACTCAGACGATCGGAATCTTGTTGTGTTTCAAAGTTTTAACCTCACGGTCCTTAATTTCGACAGGCTCTTCCACGAAGTGGAGTTTGTCATCAATTGTAAGTTCCTCCAATGGTATGACATGTTCCGGTTCAGCAAGACACTTCTTCAAATTCGATACATAAAAAGTAGGATGAACTGAGCTCAATTGAGTTGGAAGATCTAAACGGTAAGCAACGGGTCCAAGACGCTCCAAGATTTTGAAAGGACCAATGTATCGCGGCTTTAACTTTCCGCGTTTTTGATAATGCTAAAAACGAACATATATTTCATAGCATTATTCCTCAAGAAAGATAAGCTTTTAGTTGCAATTGTTCTATTTACAAGTGATATTCATTTAAATAATAAAAGGTGAAGACAAAAGACAGATTCGACGAATTGAAGACGCAAACGACCAAAAAGCTCAAAAGTACAAAAGACAATCAAAGAGGTTCCAATTATTGATAAGAAACGTCTCGAAATTACAAGAGTACAAGATTCAAAATGCAAAGTACAAGATATTAAATTGTACGCAAGGACATTCGAAAATCCGGAACCGGGACCAGAGTCAACTCTCAACGCTCGAAGCAACGGACTAAAAATTACAAGTTAACTATGTATATAAATATAATATAATATATAATTAATTATATTAATTATACATATATTATATTTATAAAATAAATCGTTGGCAAACAAAGAGCCAAATGTGGGTGAGCTGTGAAAACGATCTCCGCGACTCGCGGAGTTTGAAGAAGAAAAGGGCCGCGAGTCACGGAGCCCCAAATTTAGAAACTGCCTATAAAGCTCGCGCATTCTGATCGTAAAAATATAACATATATATTGATGTCGTACGAGGTGTATATAAAATAGTTATTAATTTTAGCAGAAAACACTATTAAATACGATACAATTTTACACAAGATATTTATTTATTTATAGAATGGATATACTTAAACCTTGCTACAACACTTATAGGCAGTGTACCTAATCGTACAGTAGTGTAGTTTTTAGTAAGTCCGGTTCGTTCCACAGGGAAATCTTTAAACAAAGCTCAACGCTATATTAGTTTACTTTTGTTAAAAATACAAATATATATATAAGTAATATTATTATTATAAAGGGGGATTTTTACCGTTTAATGACCGGTTTGTCGATTTTAAGACTTTTAGTCGCAGTTAAAACCTAATGTAAAATATAAAATAAATACAAGACTTAAATTAAAGCGTAAAGTAAATAATGATAATGAAATTGCGAATAATAAAAGTGCGATAAAATAAAATTGCGATAATTAAAAAGTACGATAATTAAAAGTGCGAATAAATAAAAGTGCGATAATTAGAAGTGCAATTAAATATAAAATAAAGGAAATTAAATATGAAATAAAAGAATTATGCTTATTTAAACTTCCGTAATCATGATGTTTGAAGTGTTGATTTTAGTTTTATGCCCATGGGTTAATTGTCCTTTGTCCTGGATTATTTAATATGTCCGTCTGGTTTTTGTCCATAACAGTCCATCAGTCATAAATATAAAGTGCGAGTGTCCTCAACAAATTATTCTTATACCCGAAGTTAAATATTCCAACTAATTGGGGATTCGAATTGTAACAAGGTTTTAATACTTTGTTTAATGAATACACCAGGTTATCGACTGCGTGTAAACCAAGGTTTTACTACTTTGTTAACAATTACACCAATTACCCTTGAATGTAATTTCACCCCTATTTTAATTATTCTAGTGGCTATTAATCCATTCCCGTGTCCGGTTAAATGAACGATTATTCGTACATATAAATACCCCGCCCATCGTGTCCGATCGAGTGTATATGGTAATTTATAGGGACGCCCAATTGTAAATCTTTATATTAACATTAACAAACTTTCATTTAGTTAAACAAATATAAAGCCCATTAATAGCCCATAGTCTAATTTCCACAAGTGTCGTTCTTTTATCCAAACCCCAATTATGGTACAAAGCCCAATTACCCAATTTTAGTAATTAGTCCAACATCATGATTACTTCGTTTTAAATAAGCATAATAATAACTTAGCTACGAGACATTAATATAAAAAGGTTGAACATAACTTACAATGATTAAAAATAGCGTAGCGTTACACGGACAGAATTTCGACTTACACCCTTACAATATTCGCTAACATACCCTTATTATTAGAATTATAATTAAAATTAAAATTAAAATATAAATTATATATATATATATATATATATCGTATATATGAGAGAAGAGAGAAATAGAATATGAAATTTTGATCAGAATTCGGTTTGCTTTATAGCCAGAGTTGAAATTTGGGGCTCCGCGACTCGCGGCAAAATCCCCTTCAAACTCCGCGAGTCGCGGAGAATGTATTTACAGCTCACACCCTTGGAGTTTCTCTGCCGACGGTTTTATAATATATATATAATATATATATAATTAATATAATTAATTATATATTATATTATATTTATATGCATAGTTAACTTGTAATTTTTAGTCCGTTGCGTCGAGCGTTAAGAGTTGACTCTGGTCCTGGTTCCGGATTTTCGAACGTCCTTGCGTACAATTTTATATTTTGTATTTTGCGTTTTGAATCTTGTACTCTTGTAATTTCGAGATGTTTCTTATCAATAATTGGAACCTCTTTGATTGTCTTTTGTACTTTTGAGCTTTTTGGTCGTTTGCGTCTTCAATTCGTCGAATCTGTCTTTTGTCTTCACCTTTTATTATTTATACGAATATCACTTGTAAATAGAACATTTGCAACTAAAAGCTTGTCTTTCTTGAGGAATAATGCTATGAAATATATGTTCGTTTTTAGCATTATCAAATATTCCCACACTTGAGCGTTGCTTGTCCTCAAGCAATATCGTCTTGAAATACTAGAATCACTTCTTTATTCTTCACACTTTGTACATCAGTGATTTCTATACGGCGGTATAAACAATGGTAGTAACGATATGGTTTACAGTCCCACATGACTACAAAAATTTAGATCTATTAAGGAAATTGGATCTTTATGAAAACATTTGATCTTTTGAAATCTAGTTTTTACCCTAGATAAGTTTTCCGGAATAACCCTTTACCGGTGTTTGCAAAATATTTTTGTGGGTTTGGTGGGTTTTAGATTTGAAAATTTTAGCTCAAAACTTGCTGTTTTGTGTCACCCACTTGCTAACCTTGTATTTGGAAAGCAACACGTCCAGTTTACTTGTTCCGTATATTACCTTTCGGCAAACTACCGTCCGGTTGTAAAGGAAAGCGTTGAACAAGCAACTGTTAAGGCAATGTCCCGTGACATGCTTTTGATTATGGTCTATAACGTGTCGGACGCAATTACTATCCTTGGTAGGAGCAATAGTAAAGCTCACCCTTATAATTTTTCGGTCTGGCACAAGGTCCTGTCTTTGACCACTATGCAACCACCGTTCTTACGGTTGACACCCGATTTAGTTCAGGTGACCTAATGAATTCCAGGTGAATTCCTAGGATTTTACGTTCAATGGTAATGAACGCATTGAAAATAGGGTTTTCAGAAAACAAATCGGTTTATAATTTTGATCAAAATATTTTCTCGTTTAAGCTCGAGTTTAGATATCATCGAATTCCATGAGTTTGTAATTCTCAATCTTTAAGGTCAATCTCTAGGATTGAGTAATATCAGTCTTAAAAGCTGATTTTTAATCTTTAAGGAGATTATCCTTTCTGGGGATCTGATTCATTAGTCTTATCCAGCTAATTTGCATGGTGCCCCCCCATTGTACGAGATAAATCCTTCTCATGGTTAGGATAAATCTGACCACTTGGCGACCCTGTTTGATGCTGAGGTCCGTGGATTTCCAGCTGATTTTAGTGATGACTTTTCTAGATTTTTCGTCAACCTACAGCTGGTCTGGACGACAACTTCTTGTCCTAAATCAAGAAGCGCGTGTCTTTTTCGGAAGACTTTACTTCCTTTTAATGATGGAATTGATTCATCGTGTAGATCCATCTCTTCTTTTCTTTCATCGGGTAAAACAGTTTAGTTTAGTCCAAAGCAAAAGTATTTTCAGTTATTTGTTACAGATATATGTGACATATGTTTAAAATAACTTGGTAAATTTTCCCACACTTGGCTTTTATTTTCCTTTTTATCGTCCTCTATTCCATTTTAAATGAATTTTAACATTTTGGTTTGTTTCTCAATTTATGTCCTTTCCGAGGTAACAATAATTTCGGTGTTAAAACCTAGTTTTATCGTTCATAAATATGTATAAACATGATTTTGAATTCATTTAATTGAAAATTTTGAAAATTTTTACTAGAATTGGGTAGTCAGTATATAAGACTAGGGCTGTTCTTTTTTGTCAGAGAGCACTAGATTCTAATACAACTACTGCTTTACTAGTATTTTTAATGGTAACCAAGTGTTTAATATAAAAATTTTAAAATCCGAAAGAATTTAACCCCTTCCCACACTTAAGATCTTGCAATGCCCTCATTTGCAAGAAATCAGTAACAATTTAAATTATTGAGGGTGATTTGTGTGAAAATGATTAAATTTTACCAAAGTTTCCAAATATATTGGCGTTTGTTTGCTGAATGATAAATGGTGCACATCATTTGTTCATTCCGTCTTGTTGTTATTTCACATATATTTTGCATCTTGTCGTCAAAATTAGTTGCTTTTGCTGAACTTAATGCCAGTCTTTGAAAATGCGTTGTTTTACCCTGTTGTGTACATAAGATAAACTGCAAACATATATACATATTTTTGAAGTTTGATATATTACCCCACATTCAAAAATTATTAAAGTCTAAGAATAAAAGTTAGATAATTATAAAAATGATTACAATATTAACAAAAGTATTAAACATATCAATAATTACAAATTACAAAATAAAAAAAAATAATAAGTAAACTAAGGATGATATTGGTACCAATAGGGGTTCCAGGCATAACCATAAGTGCTATAGAATGCTTCGGCAGGGTCATACGTAGGATATGGTGGCTGCATCTCTATCGACCAAGGAGGGAAGACGGGTTTCGGTGTAGGAATATAGTTTCTACCTATATGTTGGCAATGCGCTATGATCTGGTTCTGATGAACTTGCCAATCTTCAAATGCTCTCTGTCTAGCATTTTCGTATTCCTGAGAAGCTATAAACCTATGCATTTCTTGCATCTCATTCCCCCCTCCTACATTACCTTGCTGCTGGTTTCTCTCCACCTGTGGATGTCTACCATGGTATCGTACTGCGGCGTTATTTCGCCTCTTCAAAACTTTCGCACCATGGTATACATTTAAACCTATAGTATATCGGGGTTCTGGCTCTTCTAGTAATAATCCCCCCCGACTTATATCCACACCGAGATATTCACCAATCAAAGTAATAAAAATACCACCTCCTATTATGCTATGTGGTCGCATCCCCCGAACCATAGCTGATAAATAATAACCCACACAATATGGTATACTTACAGCGCTCTGTGGGTCTCGAATACACATATGGTAAAACAAATCTTGTTCATTTACTTTTTCCTTGTTTTTACCCCTTTGTGTAATCGAATTAGCTAAAAACCTATGTATCACTCTTAATTCGGCTCTATCTATATCCAAATAAGAGTAGTTTCCCCCTTTGAAACGGTGATGGCTTGTCATTTGACTCCACACACCATGTGTATCAAAATTCTCATCTATCTTTCTACCGTTTAGTATCAATCCTCTACAATCGGCAGACGCTAACTCCTCAGGCGTATATATACGTAAAGCCTGAGCCATGTCCAGTAAAGACATGTGGCGCATCGAACCGCCTAACAAAAATCTAATAAAAGAACGATCGGTTAAACTAGCTACCCGATCATTCAACTCTATACTACATAACAATTCTTCACACCATACTTTATATACAGGTCTACGTATGGTGAATAAACATATCCAGTCATTAAAAGAAGAACTACCATACCTCTGTACAAGTAATTCCCTAATTGGCCCGGCCAATTCTACAACTTCTAAGGGTCCCCATTCTATGACCCTTGGTACCTCAACAACCTTAGAGTGAAGAGTATGCAAACCCCGTTGATATTTTGGATAATCTATCCAAAGTCTGTCAAATCTCAGGTTCGGGTGCAACTCTTCCAAGTGCATATCGGAAAAGGTCATGACTGGATGAGGTACATCCTGCTTGTAGTAGTTATCCACCTCCTGTTGTTCCAAATTCTCAGCAGGAGCATTGCGGGCTTGGGATGAAGATTCACCCCTTTCATTCTGCAAAACACATCAAACACAAATTTTGTGTATCCAAATATGCATTAGTGTCAGCAAAATCATCAATCAAAATAATTACAATGACATTATCAATTTATATCAAACTTAAGCTCATTTTCACATTTTCATCAAATTTACACTTTTTCAAATAAGCATATACAAAAATTTTCGCCAAGTTCATAAGCATTCAACTCAAATAACATGTCAAAATAATCATTACTAACAATCAAACAAGTCTCACATGGCATTATCTTTCAAAAATCAAGTTCATGAATTTTAGACTTGAAAAAGTCCACTTTAATTCTCAAAATCATGTTTAGGCTCAAAGTTTGGATCATTTAACTACCTAGACATGTTACACTACTTATTTTAGCAACAATTCATGACAAAAATCGGCCATAACCTGTTTATATCAAAAAGCCCCAAATTTGCTCAAGAACACAAACCCTAGATTATTCAAAATTTGAAGTTTAAGGCTTCTAATCATGTTAAACAGCATCAATCTAGGTTATACAAGCATAATACATAAACAATTTAAGTCTAATTACACTAAAAAGCATCAAAATCAAATTGGGGAAAAAATAGCTCAAGAACACCAAATTTCGGATTAAATGGTGTTTAGGTGTAGAAATTTACCGTTTTTCTTGAGTAATTCTTAGATAGCATCCTTCTCAACATGATTTTAGCAAAAGATTTGGTGATTAACGGTTAAAAATTGTGATTTTGGGGTTGTTTTTGGGTGGTTTTTCGGGGTTTTTTCGCAGCAGTTTTCGGGTGTTTTTGTGTGGGGGAGTGAACTGATCGTGCAGCTCTTTATATTTTTTTTTCTGATTTTCGGTCCCTCCGCGAGTCGCGGAGATTTAAGCACCAAACTCCGCGAGTCGCGGAGTTTGGTATTTTTTTTTTTTTTTTTATAATAATTAACTTTTGAAAACAATTAAGAAATTAATTTTAAAATTTTGTTTCCCTTGTTATTTAGGACGAGGTCGTTTCGGATCGATGTCCTAGTCCGTCCCTCGACAAAATTTTAAAATTTGTCTTTTTGTAGCGATTGTTTTAAAAGCTAAGATTTTTGGGTTTTTTCAATGTTTTTGGCATACTCTAATTCAATAAGATTAAAAATAATGATAATAAAAGTTCTCGTCCCTCCCTCGGGTAAAGCAATTTCGGTTCAAAGACCTAGTCTTCAACTTACGACGAATTTTAAAAATCATATTCTTAACTTAATGAGATAAAGTAAATTTTTGTTTTTAAATTCACACAACTTAAATATGAAATTCAAAATTAATATTAAAAATTCACACCAAACTCAAAATTTAAAATGCATAAAATTAAAATTTTATATTTTAAAAATTAAAAGTTCACACCAAACTTAATTTAAAAATTTATAAATTCATATCAAACTTATATTAATTTTTCAAATATTTTAAATATATTGTTTTTACAAAGTTTACAATATTAATTTAAGATTTAAATATTAATTTTAAAAACATGGTAAAAATAAATTTAAAAATCTTTTTGTCTTTTTATCCCACTTTAATCAATCAAATATTATCAAAAATATACGCCCCTCTTTTCGGTAAAGTAATTTCGGTTCCAAGACCTAATTTAACTCATGACGAATTTTTGAAATATTTTGGGTTGATTGTTTAAAGATATTTATACCTTAAAAATAAACGTTAAATTTCACAGTGATGTAATAAATTTTTGAATGATATCAATAATTTCGGTCGCCAAACCTAATTTTATTCAATACCAATTTAATACTTTTTAGCGAACAAATTAGCGTTTATTATCAAAAGGTTAAAAATAAAAATAAAAACTAAAAACTGTACAGACATACCTGTGAAATAGATTTCTTAGTTATATGATCTATTCCATTCATAAGATAGTCGGTTTAATTGATTTTCCATGGCTACATAGGCGTAACCTCGAGCATTCAGTGTCTTTTCTTCTAAACATATGAACGGTCCGTCTCTGCATAAAGTAACAAATTCGGTATTTGAATAGGTTTGATTATTTGAACATTTACCTCCATGTGACCATTTTCCGCATTTGTGACATCTTTCTAGGTGTCGTGCTCTTCTTTTCGCTGCGGATTTTGATTTTTCTTTACCAAATTGTAACTTATTATCTTCGCATCTGGATTCTTTTCTAACTCCGTCCATTCTTTCTCTGATTACTGATACTAATTCACTCGGTAGTATGTCATTATTACGTTTAGTGATCAAAGCGTGTAGCATTAGACCATGGTTTAGTTCACAGGCAGTCTTCATTTTGTAAAAACCTAAAAAAAAAATAAAAATTCAGAATGGGGGGAGAAGACTAGTTCTTTAGGGTCTGCTAGGGAAAGACCATTCGGGTTCCATTTTCGAGAACTACACGAAAACAGACAATCTAACTCTAACAGAAATACATATTATCCTTTAAAGACTTGATTCTCCCCACACTTAGTTAGCTGTGGTGTCGAAATTGTGATTAACTTCGTTGTCGACTTCCATCGGACCATGTATGTAATGTTTAACTCTGTGACCATTAACTTTAAATTCAATCCCATTTGAATTTATCAATTCTATCGTTCCGTATGGGAAAACTCTTTTGACTATGAATGGTCCAGACCATCTTGATTTCAATTTTCCAGGAAATAGCTTGAATCGTGAATTGAAAAGAAGAACTCTGTCTCCTTCTTTAAATTCTTTTGAACTTCTGATTCTTTTATCATGCCATTTCTTCGTTCTTTCTTTATAGATTAACGAATTTTTGTATGCTTCATGTCTTAATTCTTCTAATTCGTTTAGTTGACTTAATCGTAGACGTCCGGCTTCATGTAAATCAAGATTACATGTCTTCAAAGCCCAAAATGCTTTGTGTTCAATTTCTACTGGAAGATGACATGCTTTTCCATAAACAAGTCTAAAAGGTGTGGTTCCAATTGGAGTTTTGTAGGCTGTTCTAAAAGCCCAGAGTGCATCCTCCAATTTAATGGACCATTCCTTCGAATTTGATCCTACAGTTTTCTCTAGAATACGTTTTAAAGCTCGGTTGGTATTTTCAACTTGTCCACTTGTTTGTAGATGATATGCGGTGGAGATTTTATGAGTTACTCCATATCTTTTAAGAACTTTCTCAAGTTGATTATTACAGAAATGAGTACCCCGATCACTTATTAAAGCTTTCGGTGTTCCAAACCTTGCAAAAAGACGTTTTAAAAAGTTGACTACAACTCGTGCATCGTTAGTTGGGAGAGCTTGTGCTTCCACCCATTTAGATACATAATCAATGGCTACGAGTATATATAGATTATTATGAGATTTTGGAAATGGACCCATAAAGTCAATACCCCAAATGTCAAATACTTCACATACTTGGATGACATTTTGTGGCATTTCATCACGTTGACTTATTTTTCTGGCCCTTTGACATGCATCACAGGATTTGCAAAGAAGGTGTGCGTCTTTGTAAATTGTAGGCCAATAGAATCCAGCTTCATAAACTTTTCTTGCTGTTAGTTGAGGCCCATAATGCCCTCCTGTTGGTCCTGTGTGACAATGGTTTAAAATTTTACTAGCTTCATCTCCAAATACACATCGGCGTATTATTCCATCGGGACAACTTTTAAACAGATGTGGATCTTCCCAGAAATAGTGTTTTATATCACTGAAGAATTTCTTTCGTCTTTGGTACGATAATCCTTTTTCAAGGAATCCACAAACTAAGTAGTTTGCATAGTCTGCAAACCATGGGATTTCTTTATAATCTATCTTCAATAGATATTCATCAGGAAAGTTATCTTGTATGGCTGATTCATTTAGAACTTCTAATTCGGGATTTTCAAGACGAGAAAGATGATCAGCGGCGAGATTTTCTGCTCCTCTTTTATCTCGGATTTCAATATCAAACTCTTGTAAGAGTAAGATCCAACGGATTAATCTTGGTTTAGCATCTTGTTTTGAAAATAGGTATCTAAGAGCAGAATGGTCGGTATAGACCACCGTTTTTGCTAGAACGAGATATGATCAAAATTTGTCAAAAGCAAAGACAATAGCAAGGAGTTCTTTTTCAGTAGTTGTATAGTTCGTTTGTGCTCCTTGTAATGTCTTACTAGCATAATATATAGGTTGAAATCGTTTTTCAATCCTTTGTCCTAAAACGGCTCCCATTGCAAAATCACTTGCATCACACATTAGTTCAAATGGTAGATTCCAATTTGGTGTTATCATGATCGGTGCATTAGTGAGTTTCTCTTTAAGAATATTAAAAGATTTGATATACTCATCTGAAAAGATGAATGGCGCATCCTTTTCTAGGAGTTTATTCATAGGAGTGGCAATTTTAGAAAAATCTTTTATGAAACGTCGATAAAAACCGGCATGCCCTAGAAAACTCCTAACTCCTCTAATATTTGTGGGATGTGGAAGTTTAGCAATTACATCTACTTTAGCTCTATCCACTTCAATTCCTTCTTTTGAAATTTTATGTCCAAGAACGATGCCTTCTTTAACCATGAAATGGCATTTCTCCCAATTAAGTACTAGATTTGATTTTTCGCATCTAATTAGCATTTGTTCCAGATTAACTAGACATGATTTAAATGTATCACCGAAGACTGAAAAGTCATCCATGAATAATTCCATGCATTCTTCTATCATGTCGTGAAAAATCGCCATCATACACCTTTGAAAGGTTGCAGGGGCGTTGCAAAGTCCAAATGGCATGAGTTTGTAAGCAAAAGTACCATAAGGGCACGTGAATGTGGTTTTCTCTTGGTCTTCGGGTGCTATTGGAATTTGAAAATATCCGGAAAATCCATCTAGAAAACAATAGTAACTATTTCCGGCTAATCTTTCCAACATTTGATCTATGAAAGGTAAGGGAAAGTGATCTTTTCTGGTGGCGTCATTTAATTTTCTATAATCAATACATACACGCCATCCTGTTACAGTCCTAGTAGGAATAAGCTCATTTTTCTCATTTGTAATGACAGTCATGCCACCTTTCTTAGGTACGCATTGAACTGGGCTTACCCATGGACTATCAGAAATTGGATATATCAAACCTGCATCTAGCAGTTTAATAATCTCTTTCTTAACTACATCTTGCATATTAGGATTTAGTCTTCGTTGGCGTTGCACATACGTTTTATGACCTTCTTCCATAAGGATTTTATGTGTGCAATACGAAGGACTTATTCCTTTAATATCATGAATCTTCCATGCAATGGCTGGTTTATGAGCTTTCAACACAGAAATGAGTTGTGATTTCTCATTTTCAGTAAGAGAAGACGATATTATTACAGGTAATTCAGATTCACCATGTAAATAAGCGTATTCCAAATGGTTTGGAAGTGGCTTTAACTCTAATTTCGGAGGTTCTTCTATCGATGATTTATATCGATATCTGTCTTCTTCTTTTAGCATTTGAATTTCTTCTGTTGTTGGTTCATATCCATTAGCTATAAGTGTAGCTAACATTTCAGCTTCATCAATTGGTTCATTACCTTCTCCTAAAGAACATTCTCCTGTTCCTTGTAATTCTGGAAATTCTTCTAATAATTCTGCATGTGCATCTATAGTTTGAATATAATAACATGTATCATCTGCAGATTGTGGTTGTTGCATTGCTCTATCAACTGAAAAGGTAACACTCTCATCCTCTATACTTAGGGTCAATTTCTTACCGAACACGTCTATCATTGCTTTAGCCGTGTTTAAGAATGGTCTTCCTAATATGAGAGGAACTTGAGAATCTTCTTCCATGTCTAAGACAACAAAATCTACTGGAAATACTAAAGTACCAACTTTAACTAGCATGTTCTCCATTATCCCTCTAGGATATTTTATTGATCTATCGGCTAGTTGTATGCTTATTCTGGTTGGTTTTAATTCTCCAAGGTCTAGTTTAGTGTATAGTGAATACGGCATTAGATTTATACTAGCACCTAAGTCTGCCAATGCTTCTATTGAACTAAGACTACCCAGAAAACATGGAATTGTGAAACTTCCTGGATCAGATAGTTTTTCTGGTATCTTATTCAACAGCACTGCTGAACAATTAGCATTCATAGTAACAGCCGAGAGTTCTTCCATTTTCTTTCTATTTGAGATTAGATCTTTCAGGAATTTAGCATATCTTGGCATTCCTGAAATCACATCAATGAAAGGAAGATTTACATTTATCTGTTTAAACATATCCAAGAATTTGGATTGCTCGGCTTAAAGTTTTTCTTTCTTCATTTTACTCGGGTAAGGAAGTGGTGGTTGGTATGGTTTAACATAAGGTTTATCCTTAACTGTGTTATCTTCATTAACCTTTTCAACTACCGGTTCCTTTTCCTTATCTTGATCAGGTTGTGGTTCTTGTGGAGTAGGAATGGTTTCATCAGAAGTTACAGGTATTTCCGGTGGTTTAAGTGTTGTACCACTTCTTGTGGTAATAGCTTTAGCTGTTTCATTTCGGGGGTTAGCATTTGTATCACTAGGTAGACTTCCCGGTTTTCTTTCACCTATTAACCTTACTAGGTTACTTACTTCTTGTTCCAGATTTTGAATAGAAGCTTGTTGATTTCTAAATGCTTGAGCATTTTGTTCATTAGTTTGTTTTTGAGATGTGAAAAACTGCGTTTGAGTTTCAACTAGCTTTGTCATCATATCTTCTAAATTTGGCTTTTTATCATCGGTTTGTTGTGGTGGTTTGTTTTGAAAATTAGGTCTTTGCTGATTGTAAGTATTATTGGATACTTGTTGATTGCTAGGACCTTGTTGGTTGTTGTATGGAATATTTCGATTATAATTCTGGTTTTGATTGTAAATCGGTCTTGGCGGTTGATAATTATTCTGATAATTATTTCCAGGCCTTTGGTTTATGTATGAAATATTCTCTCTTTGTTCCATTGTTAATTCAATACTGAGACAATCTTTTGTCAAATGTGGTCTTCCACACTGCTCACAACTAATTCGTATTGAGTGAATATCTTTAGTCATCTTTTCCATTCGTCTCTCCACAGCATCTATCTTTGCGGAAATGGAATCTAAGTCATGGCTAGAATCGGCTCTAGCTGCTTTAGATGATCTAATGATATCTTTTTCTTGGTGCCACTCATGTGAGTGGGAAGCAGTGTTATCAATAATTTTGTAAGCATCAGTTTCGGTTTTCTTCATAATAGAACCACCAGCTGCTATATCTATGTCTTTCCTTGTAGTGATGTCGCATCCTTGGTAGAATATTTGTACTATTTGACAGGTGTCTAAACCATGTTGCGGACATCCTCTTAATAACTTTCCATATCTTGTCCACGCCTCATATAGAGTTTCATTTAGTTTCTGTGTGAACGTAACAATTTCTGCTTGAAGTCTTACGGCTTTAGATGCAGGAAAGAATTGTTTAAGAAATTTGTCAATTAAAACGTCCCATGTATCGATCGCCCCTTCAGGTAACGATTCCAACCAATCTTTGGCTTCTCCCTTTAAAGTCCAGGGAAATAACATGAGATATATCTGTTCATCCTCCACTTCTCGTATTTTAAATAGTGTGCAGATCCTATTAAAGGTACGTAGATGTTCATTTGGATCTTCCTTCGGCGCACCACTAAATTGGCATTGATTAGTCACCATGTGTAGAATTTGTCCTTTGATTTCATAATCTGGCGCATTAATGTCTGGATGAGTAATTGCGTGACCTTGGCCAGTGCGTTTAGCTCTCATTCGGTCTTCCATACTTAAAGGTTCCAGATTCTCCATAATTGAATTTGTTGAATCGGTATCACTAGATGATTCTGATTTAATGGTTCGTTCCTCAACAATCTCTGTTTGAATGATTGGTGGCTCCGGAGGAAAGTTTAATGGTTCAGGATCTATGAACCGTTCCTGAATATTCTCCGGATTCTCAATTGTGAGGTTGGGTTCAAAAAATGGATTATCGGAAATTTGAACTGAAGTACTTGGTCGACTGGATGACGATTCTAAAGAAAAATCAATGGCGGTTATATTTGCTAAATGTCTTGATCTAGTTACAGGTGGTGAACGTACAAAAGGTGATGAACGTCTTGTTCGGTGCATTCACTGAATATCCTATTAGTTTTTAAAAGGAAAGAAAAATTATAATAAGTTATCCAATCAATAGACTTTTCTGATTTTGCCCACGTTTCGAATAGCCAAAAGATGCAGCAGAGGGGCAGGATTCGTTTGGTCTCAATATAATTGAGGACTGTTTGGCTCCAATAACCCGGTCCACGTACAAATCCAACTATTACTACGAACCAGAAAATTTTGATGTCTATCAATTTAACCACTCAAAATAAATTTTCGTAATTTTAAGAAATTTAGATAAGAAGTAGAAAAAATTCTAAGTCCTAAAAACTAGAATGGCGAGAAATAAGAGAGAAAAAGAGTTCGTCGAAAAAGGTTGAAAAAGAAAAAAAATGGTTGAAAAATAAAAGGTGACGGAAAAATAAAAGAAACTTATAAAAACTTAAAAATACTTGACTAACCTAACCTTATTACTATAACTAACTTAAAATTATAATCGTAAATTGAGATTACTAATTGGAATGATAATTGGTACATAGTAAAAGGTCTAAAAATATTAAAGCTTACAGGAGAAACTAAATCCCAAATGGAAATAACTTAAAAAGAAACTAAAACTTAAAAAGGCGTCGCAAAATTCTAAAGCACCTAAATCTTAGTCTAAAGAAAAAGCACTTAAGGAATTCTACGGCAAAGCCTAAAAATCTAGGAGTAAAAATAACTATAGCAAAAACTAAGTTTAAAATTAAATATGAGCTAAAAATACAAATATTACGCTACAACGATTAAAAAGGGACAAAATATAAAAATATACAAAAAGTTGTAAAAAGTACAATTTTTATAAAAATATTATTTTTATATTATTTATTTAATAAAACTACTAATTTTATAATTTAATAAAACTAATTAATACTAAATACATAAATTAAATAAAAAGTAAAAATAAAAATAAAACTAATAATAATAATAATAATAATTAGGTTTAAATAATAATTATAATTAATAATAAACCGTAATTAATGCTGAATTAGGGCTTCCTGTCGCCTGTCAGAAAGGCTCCGCGAGTCGCGGCATTTATTGCATCAAACCCCGCGAGTCGCGGGGTTCCAGAATTCAGCTGACAGGTTTGAATTTTTACGCGTTTTTCTTTATTTTTTTTTATTTTCTGTTTTCTGTTTTTTAAATAAATAAAAGATTTTAAAATAAAACTTATATTTTTATAAATTAAAATAAAAATAAAGAAACTTATAAAACTTAAATATTTAACAAAATCTTAAAAATACTTATATTTTTGTTTTTCTTTTTATATTTTTGAATAATTAAAACGTATTTTTACAAAAACGAATTTTTAATAGAAGTAAACAAAAAAAAAAAAATCCTTTTTTTTTTTTTTTTAATATTAGCGTTGCGCTTCCGGCTTTTAAGAGTGTTCCCCGGCAGCGGCGCCAAAAATACTTGATGTCGTACGAGGTGTATATAAAATAGTTATTAATTTTAGCAGAAAACACTATTAAATACGATACAATTTTACACAAGATATTTATTTATTTATAGAATGGATATACTTAAACCTTGCTACAACACTTATAGGCAGTGTACCTAATCGTACAGTAGTGTAGTTTTTAGTAAGTCCGGTTCGTTCCACAGGAAAATCTTTAAACAAAGCTCAACGCTATATTAGTTTACTTTTATTAAAAATACAAATATATATATATAAGTAAATTATTATTATAAAGGGGGGGTTTTTACCGTTTAATGACCGGTTTGTCGATTTTAAGACTTTTAGTCGCAGTTAAAACCTAATGTAAAATATAAAATAAATACATGACTTAAATTAAAGCGTAAAGTAAATAATGATAATGAAATTGCGAATAATAAAAGTGCGATAAAATAAAATTGCGATAATTAAAAAGTACGATAATTAAAAGTGCGAATAAAT
This sequence comes from Rutidosis leptorrhynchoides, assembly GCF_046630445.1. Lineage (NCBI taxonomy): Eukaryota > Viridiplantae > Streptophyta > Magnoliopsida > Asterales > Asteraceae > Rutidosis > Rutidosis leptorrhynchoides. The sequence continues at coordinate 242,790,881 of NC_092336.1, forward strand.
AAAAGTGCGATAATTAGAAGTGCAATTAAATATAAAATAAAGGAAATTAAATATGAAATAAAAGAATTATGCTTATTTAAACTTCCGTAATCATGATGTTTGACGTGTTGATTTTAGTTTTATGCCCATGGGTTAATTGTCCTTTGTCCTGGATTATTTAATATGTCCGTCTGATTTTTGTCCATAACAGTCCATCAGTCATAAATATAAAGTGCGAGTGTCCTCAACAAATTATTCTTATGCCCGAAGTTAAATATTCCAACTAATTGGGGATTCGAATTGTAACAAGGTTTTAATACTTTGTTTAATGAATACACCAGGTTATCGACTGCGTGTAAACCAAGGTTTTACTACTTTGTTAACAATTACACCAATTACCCTTGAATGTAATTTCACCCCTATTTTAATTATTCTAGTGGCTATTAATCCATTCCCATGTCCGGTTAAATGAACGATTATTCGTACATATAAATACCCCGCCCATCGTGTCCGATCGAGTGTATATGGTAATTTATAGGGACGCCCAATTGTAAATCTTTATATTAACATTAACAAACTTTCATTTAGTTAAACAAATATAAAGCCCATTAATAGCCCATAGTCTAATTTCCACAAGTGTCGTTCTTTTATCCAAACCCCAATTATGGTACAAAGCCCAATTACCCAATTTTAGTAATTAGTCCAACATCATGATTACTTCGTTTTAAATAAGCATAATAATAACTTAGCTACGAGACATTAATATAAAAAGGTTGAACATAACTTACAATGATTAAAAATAGCGTAGCGTTACACGGACAGAATTTCGACTTACACCCTTACAATATTCGCTAACATACCCTTATTATTAGAATTATAATTAAAATTAAAATTAAAATATAAATTATATATATATATATCGTATATATGAGAGAAGAGAGAAATAGAATATGAAATTTTGATCAGAATTCGGTTTGCTTTATAGCCAGAGTTGAAATTTGGGGCTCCGCGACTCGCGGCAAAATCCCCTTCAAACTCCGCGAGTCGCGGAGAATGTATTTACAGCTCACACCCTTGGAGTTTCTCTGCCGACGGTTTTATAATATATATATATAATATATATATAATTAATATAATTAATTATATATTATATTATATTTATATGCATAGTTAACTTGTAATTTTTAGTCCGTTGCGTCGAGCGTTAAGAGTTGACTCTGGTCCCGGTTCCGGATTTTCGAACGTCCTTGCGTACAATTTTATATTTTGTATTTTGCGTTTTGAATCTTGTACTCTTGTAATTTCGAGACGTTTCTTATCAATAATTGGAACCTCTTTGATTGTCTTTTGTACTTTTGAGCTTTTTGGTCGTTTGTGTCTTCAATTCGTCGAATCTGTCTTTTGTCTTCACCTTTTATTATTTAAATGAATATCACTTGTAAATAGAACATTTGCAACTAAAAGCTTGTCTTTCTTGAGGAATAATGCTATGAAATATATGTTCGTTTTTAGCATTATCATATATCCATCCATCTATCTAAACGTAATATTTATATTTATAATTTATATTTTAATTTTAATCCTAATAATAAGGGTATGTTAGCGAATGTTGTAAGGGTGTAAGTCGAAATTCTGTTCGTGTAACGCTACGCTATTTTTAATAATTGTAAGTTATATTCAACCTTTTTAATTTAATGTCACGTAGCTAAGTTATTATTATGCTTATTTAATCCGAAGTAATCATGATGTTGGGCTAATTACTAAAATTGTGTAATTGGGCTTTGTACCATAATTGGGGTTTGGACAAAAGAACGACACTTGTGGAAATTAGACTATGGGCTATTAATGGGCTTTATATTTGTTTAACTAAATGATAGTTTGTTAATGTTAATATAAAGAATTACAATTGGGCGTCCCTATAAATAACCATTTACACTCGATCGGACACGATGGGCGGGGTATTTATATGTACAAATAATCGTTCATTTAACCGGACAAGGGAATGTATTAATAGCCACTAGAATAATTAAAACAGGGGTGAAATTATGTACAAGGACACTTGGTATAATTGATAACAAAATATTAAAACCTTGGGTTACACTCAGTCGACATCCTGGTGTAATTATTAAACAAAGTATTAAAATCTTGTTACAGTTTAAGTCCCTAATTAGTTGAAATATTTAACTTCGGGTATAAGGATAATTTGACGAGGACACTCGCACTTTATATTTATGACTGATGGACTGTTATGGACAAAAATCAGACGGACATATTAAATAATCCAGGACAAAGGACAATTAACCCATGGGCATAAAACTAAAATCAACACGTCAAACATCATGGTTACGGAAGTTTAAATAAGCATAATTCTTTTATTTCATATTTAATTTCCTTTATTTTATATTTAATTGCACTTCTAATTATCGCATTTTTATTGTTATTGTATTTAATTGCACTTTTAATTATCGTACTTTTTAATTATTGCAAGTTTATTTTATCGCACTTTTATTATTCGCAATTTCATTATCGTTATTTACTTTACGCTTTAAATTAAGTCTTGTATTTATTTATTATTCTACATTTGGTTTTAACTGCGACTAAAGTTTTAAAATCGACAAACCGGTCATTAAACGGTAAAAACCCCCCTTTATAATAATAATATTACTTGTATATATATTTGTATTTTTATAAAAGTAAACTAATATAGCGTTAAGCTTTGTTTAAAGATTTTCCCTGTGGAACGAACTGGACTTACTAAAAACTACACTACTGTACGATTAGGTACACTGCCTATAAATGTTGTAGCAAGGTTTAAGTATATCGATTCTCTAAATAAATAAATATCTTGTGTAAAATTGTCTCGTATTTAATAGTATTTCCTGCTAAATTTTAATAGTATTTTATACCCCTTAGCTTTAACATCAAGTTATTTTTGGCGCCGCTGCCGGGGACCAATCTAGCTTAAAAGTCGGAAGCGCAACGCTACATAAAAAAAAAGATTTTTTTTAGTTTACTTTTATTAAAATTCACTTTTATAAAAATACGTTTTTGTAAAAAAAAATACGTTTTTAATTATTCGAAAATATAAAAAGAAAACAAAAATATAAATATTTTTAAGAGTTTGTTAAATATTTAAGTTTTATAAAGTTTCTTTATTTTTATTTTATAAAAATATAAGTTTTATTTAAATATTTTGTGTTTATTTAGAACATAAAAAAAACCGAAAAAAAAAATTTAATATATATATAAATCTATTTTTAAGATATTTTTAAAATTATAAAGTAGTTCTATTTTTATTTTAGTTTTTAAATATAAGTTTTTATTATATAAATATTTTGATTTAAACAGAAAATATAAAACAGAAAAAAAAACGTCGAATTAAAAAACTGAACCAGAGTTGAATTTTGGAACCCCGTGACTCGCGGAGTTTGCAGCCTCGAATACCGCGACTCGCGGAGACAGTCTGACACGGGTACACAGAAGCCGTAGCAGCATTAATTACGGGTTTTTATTAATTATATTTAAACTTAAACCCTAATTAGGGTATATTTATTATAATATTTAGTTTTTATTAGTTTATTTTGTTTTAATTAGTTTAATAAAATATAAAATTAATAGTTTTAATAAATAATTAATATAAAAATAATATTTTTATAAAAATTGTACTTTTTATAACTTTTTGTATATTTTTATATTTTGTCCCTTTTTAATCGTTTTAGCGTAATATTTGTATTTTTCGCTCGTATTTAGTTTTAATTCATAGTTTTTGCCATAGTTATTTTTATTTATAGATTTTTAGGCTTTGCCATAAAATTCCTTAAGTGTTTTTCTTTAGACTAAGATTTAGGTACTTTAGAATTTTGCGACACCTTTTTAAGTTTTAGTTTCTTTTTAAGTTATTGCCATTTGGGATATAGTTTTTCTTGTAAGCTTTAATATTTTTAGACACCTTTTACTATGTATCAATTATCATTCCAATTAGTAATCTCAATTTGCGATTATAATTTTAAGTTAGTGGTAGTAATAAGGTTGGGTTAGTCTAGTGTTTTTAAGTTCTATAAGTCACTCTTTTTCTTTCTTATTTTTATTTTTCGATATTTTTCCGACACGCTCTTTTTCTTTCTTATTTCTCGCTATTCTAGTTTTAGGACATAGATTTTTATTCTACTTCTTATCTAAATTTCTTAAAATTACGAAAATTTATTTTAAGTGGTTAAATTGATAGACATCAAAATTTTCTGGTTCGTAGTAATAGTTGGATTTGTACGTGGACCGGGTTATTGGAGCCAAACAGTCCTCAATTATATTGAGACCAAACGAATCCTGCCCCTCTGCTGCATCTTTGGCTATTCGAAACGTGGGCAAAATCAGAAAAGTCTATTAATTGGATAACTTATATAATTTTTCTTTCCTTTTAAAAACTAATAGGATATTCAGTGAATGCACCGAGCAAGACGTTCACCACCTTTTGTACGTTCACCACCTGTAACTAGATCAAGACATTTAGCAAATATTACCGCCGTTGATTTTTCTTTAGAATCGTCATCCAGTCGACCAAGTACTCCAGTTCAAATTTCCGATAATCCATTTTTTAAACCCGACCTCACAATTGAGAATCCGGAGAATATTCAGGGACGATTCGTAGATCCTGAACCATTAAATTTTCCTCCGGAACCACCAATCATTCAAACAGAGATTGTTGAGGAACGAACCATTAAATCAGAATCCTCTAGTGATTCCGATTCAACAAATTCAATTATGGAAGTAACAGAACCTTTAAGTATGGAAGACCGAATGAGAGCTAAACGTACTGGCCAAGGTCACGCAATTACTCATCCAGACATTAATGCGCCAGATTATGAAATCAAAGGACAAATTCTACACATGGTGACTAATCAATGCCAATTTAGTGGTGCGCTAAAGGAAGATCCAAATGAACATCTACGTACCTTTAATAGGATCTGCACACTATTTAAAATCCGAGAAGTGGAGGATGAACAGATATATCTCATGTTATTTCCCTGGACTTTAAAGGGAGAAGTCAAAGATTGGTTGGAATCGTTACCTGAAGGGGCGATTGATACATGGGACGTTTTAGTTGAAAAATTTCTTAAACAATTCTTTCCTGCATCTAAAGCCGTAAGACTTCAAGGAGAAATTGTTACATTCACATAGAAGCCAAATGAAACTCTATATGAGGCGTGGACTAGATTTGGAAAGTTGTTAAGAGGATGTCCGCAACATGGTTTAGACACCTGTCAAATAGTACAAATATTCTACCAAGGATGCGACATCACTACAAGGAAAGACATCGATATAGCAGCTGGTGGTTCTATTATGAAGAAAACCGAAACTGATGCTTACAAAATTATTGATAACACTGCTTCCCACTCACATGAGTGGCACCAAGAAAAAGACATCGTTAGATCATCTAAAGCAGCTAGAGCCGATTCTAGCCATGACTTAGATTCCATTTCCGCAAAGATAGATGCTGTCGAGAGACGAATGGAAAAGATGACTAAAGATATTCACTCAATACGAATTAGTTGTGAGCAGTGTGGAGGACCACATTTGACAAAAGATTGTCTCAGTATTGAATTAACAATGGAACAAAGAGAGAATATTTCATACATAAACCAAAGGCCTGGAAATAATTATCAACCGCCAAGACCGATTTACAATCAAAACCAGAATTATAACCGAAATATTCCATACAACAACCAACAAGGTCCTAGCAATCAACAAGTATCCAATAATACTTACAACCAGCAAAGACCTAATTTTCAAAACAAACCACCACAACAAACCGATGATAAAAAGCCGAATTTAGAAGATATGATGACGAAGCTAGTTGAAACTCAAACGCAGTTTTTCACATCTCAGAAACAAACTAATGAACAAAATGCTCAAGCATTTAGAAATCAACAAGCTTCTATTCAAAATCTAGAACAAGAAGTAAGTAACCTAGCAAGGTTAATAGGTGAAAGAAAACCGGGAAGTCTACCTAGTGATACAAATGCTAACCCCCGGAATGAAAAAGCTAAAGCCATTACCACAAGAAGTGGTACAACACTTAAACCACCTGAAATACTTATAACTTCTGATGAAGCTATTCCTACTCCACAAGAACCACAACCTAATAAAGATAAGGAAAAAGAACCGGTAGTTGAAAAGGTTAATGAAGATAACACAGTTAAGGCTAAACCTTATGTTAAACCATACCAACCACCACTTCCTTACCCGAGTAAAATGAAGAAAGAGAAACTTGAAGCCGAGCAATCCAAATTCTTGGATATGTTTAAACAGATAAATGTAAATCTTCCTTTCATTGATGTGATTTCAGGAATGCCTAGATATGCTAAATTCTTGAAAGATCTAATCTCAAATAGAAAGAAAATGGAAGAACTCTCGGCTGTTACCATGAATGCTAATTGTTCAGCAGTGCTGTTGAATAAGATACCAGAAAAACTATCTGATCCAGGAAGTTTCACAATTCCATGTTTTCTGGGTAGTCTAAGTTCAATAGAAGCATTGGCAGACTTAGGTGCTAGTATAAATCTAATGTCATATTCACTATACGCTAAACTAGACCTTGGAGAATTGAAACCAACCAGAATAAGCATACAACTAGCCGATAGATCAATAAAATATCCTAGAGGGATAATGGAGAACATGCTAGTTAAAGTTGGTACTTTAGTATTTCCAGTAGATTTTGTTGTTCTAGACATGGAAGAAGATTCTCAAGTTCCTCTCATATTAGGAAGACCATTCTTAAACATGGCTAAAGCAATGATAGACGTGTTCGGTAAGAAATTGACCCTAAGTATAGAGGATGAGAGTGTTACCTTTTCAGTTGATAGAGCAATGCAACAACCACAATCTGCATATGATACATGTTATTATATTCAAACTATAGATGCACATGCAGAATTATTAGAAGAATTTCCAGAATTACAAGGAACAGGAGAATGTTCTTTAGGAGAAGGTAATGAACCAATTGATGAAGCTGAAATGTTAGCTACACTTATAGCTAATGGATATGAACCAACAACAGAAGAAATTCAAATGCTAAAAGAAGAAGACAGATATCGATACAAATCATCGATAGAAGAACCTCCGAAATTAGAGTTAAAGCCACTTCCAAACCATTTGGAATACGCTTATTTACATGTTGAATCTGAATTACCTGTAATAATATCGTCTTCTCTTACTGAAAATGAGAAATCATAACTCATTTCTGTGTTGAAAGCTCATAAACCAGCCATTGCATGGAAGATTCATGATGTTAAAGGAATAAGTCCTTCGTATTACACACATAACATCCTTATGGAAGAAGGTTATAAAACATATGTGCAACGCCAACGAAGACTAAATCCTAATATGCAAGATGTAGTTAAGAAAGAGATTATTAAACTGCTAGATGCAGGTCTAATTTATCCAATTTCTGATAGTCCATGGGTAAGCCCAGTTCAATGCGTGCCTAAGAAGGGTGGCATGACTGTCATTACAAATGAAAAAAATGAGCTTATTCCTACTAGGACTGTAACAGGATGGCGTGTATGTATTGATTATAGAAAATTAAATGACGCCACCAGAAAAGATCACTTTCCCTTACCTTTCATAGATCAAATGTTGGAAAGATTAGCCGGAAATAGTTACTATCGTTTTCTAGATGGATTTTCCGGATATTTTCAAATTCCAATAGCACCCGAGGACCAAGAGAAAACCACATTCACGTGTCCTTATGGTACTTTTGCTTACAAACGCATGCCATTTGGACTTTGCAACGCCCCTGTAACCTATCAAAGGTGTATGATGGCGATTTTTCATGACATGATAGAAGAATTATAAGACCCAAATATTTATTGTACATAATGTATTTATGGTGTACGATGCGTGTATGAAGTGTACGTGTTGCTTACTCGAACGCCGAAGGAAACTGGACGTTGTCCGAAGTGGCAAGGTGTGTACGTATCTTTTCAACCCCAAATAAAGTTTGTGTTGATGTTTCAAAGCCTTACCATTGGAAAGGAAATCTTATTACGTTTCCAACGATATTTGATTCATCGAAAACAGAGTTACGGTCGAAAAGTTATGGCCAAAACAAGTTGCTGAAACCTGTTTTGGGCTCGACCACAATTTCCAGTTATTTGGAGCGGCGCTCCACCTTCTGGCGCGGCGCGCCGATTGCTGCAGAGGCAATTTTTAGCCTTTTTAAAAGGTTTAAATGAGGGGTACTTTGGTCTTTTCAATTAGGGTCGGTTTGGGGTCATCAAGACTGACCTAGAACTCCATTGGAGCTCATTTTCACTCATCAAACACTCTCATCTTCAAACCCTAGAGTGAGAGGAGAGTTTTAGAGAGAGAGCTCCAATTGGAGAAGAAGAAGGGTGTTTCGGGTCAAACCTCGGGTATTAAAGTTGTTCTACTCGTCAACGGCATCATTTTGGCGGTATTGGAAAGTTCAAACTCCGAACTTCATCTTTGTAATTTGATATTCAAGTTTAAGGTTTTGAACTAGTTAGTTATAAAACTCTTTTAGGAGGTGGAATGGGTAATTGTAACTAGTTATTGTTGATGTTGGTGGGTTTAGGATTGGATGATGATATTGTTAGTTTGTAAACTAATTTTATTGATGAAATCACTAGCTAACTTGGATTATTAGTGATTTGGGGTGTAAGTTCACAAATTGGGTGTTTTGACTAGTTTTAGGTCAAAATGGGTTTTTGTGTAAATGTTGGTCTAAAATGCATTTAAAGCCTAAAAGAGGTGTATTTAGGTATTTCGGGAACGCGGGAAATGATCTCGTTAGTTTTGGACTTTCGAGTATCGTTAAAAGTGCAAAAAGGCGTAGATTGCACTTTATGTTAATTTGGGCGGGTCGTGAGTCCAAATGGGGGATTGGTTGATCAAACCTTGTGCAAAATGTATTAGTGGAACATAATCACTATTCGATTGTGATTATGAGTGGTTCGGGTGAGATTTGACTTAGTCAAAGTTGGTCAAGTGTATATAGTCGAAATTACACTTGTGATGTGTTAAGTCGAATAGGCTTAAGTTGTAGCTTATTTGCATGTATGATTTGCGTAGGTGATATACGTGAAGTCGGTGGAAGGAGTTCAAGTTTGCGAGTTGCACTTCTTCAAGTAATCAAGGTGAGTGGAATATTTATACATGTATGTATGTGGTTTATTTACTCGTACGCGATGTGGGCCTTTGGTGCCACATCGTGAGTATTGGGCATTGTGTCACAAGATGGTGACTTATCGGGGTTATGGGTGAAGAGGATTACGTGTAGGTAATGTCTCGTTAGGAGACTCACGAGTCGGTGATACCTCACGGTGGTTCACGGGGCGGTGACCCTTAGTAGTTGGTTGGTGTTTCACAAGTCGGTGTCACCATAAGTCGGGGAAGTGATTCACGAGTCGGTGACACTTCATAGTGTTCACAAGCCGGTGACACTAGGTGGTGCTTCACAAGTTGGTGATGCCACATGAAGGTTCACAAGTCGGTGACCCATATGTATTGATGGGGGTTCACAAGTCAGTGATACCCTTGGGTGATTCACAAGTCGGTGACACCCTATAGTGTTCACAAGTTGGTGACACTTAGTGGCGCTTCACAAGTTGGTGATGTCACATGGCGTTCACAAGTCGGTGACCCATAGATATTGGTGGGTAGTTCACAAGTCGGTGACACCTTATGACGAGTCACAAGTCGGTGACATTTCTTAGTGTTCACAAGTCGGTGACACTAGGTGGGGCTTCACAAGTCGGTGATGCCACATGGTGATTCACAAGTCGGTGACACCTTATGATGAGTCACAAGTCGGTGACATCATACGAGTGAGACTCGACGTTATTGGTCGTCTACAAGTCGGTAGTGCCATAGCGGGGAACGGTATGTTATATTTATGCATTATTGTGATTTAGTATATTATTATGGCGATTTATATACTAACGTTATTGCTAGTCGTATGTTTGGTGTTGCTAGCTCGTTTATGCATTTTGTTTGCATGGTATTGTAAGTGGATGCGTGTAGGTAAATTACATATGTATATGTATAAGTATTGCATTCACTAAGCGTTAGCTTACCCTCTCGTTGTTGACTTTTTATAGATTGCATGGATGCGGAGGCTCGGGTAAACGGGGACTAGTGGACTTGCGTAGTTGCTTTAGAAGGCTTGCTTTTGGATTGATTAGGATTGGGTAGCGTATCCCCAATCGCCATGCTCGGCCTTTATTTTGTATTACAAATCATGTGGTTGAAAACTTGTATTTTCGTACGAAAGTCGTAAAACGGCTGATGTGGGCCCGGTCCTCGTAAAACTTATTTTATGAATGGAACATGTTAGTTTTTCATATATGAATATGTTGTGAATAGCGTTTTGTCTAAATACGTCGGGAAGTGGTCAAACATTTTAGCATTTCAAGACTTTTTGGACAGGCCACTTTGGCGCCGCGCAACCTGCTGAACAAAGAAATTTTTTTTTATTTTGGTAAATTTCACGTGGTCGATTGTATATCGGGTTGGGTTGTTACAAGTGGTACCAGAGCATGGTCTAAGGGATTTAGGTGACTTGAGATAGGTGCCTAGACTTAGACTTTTGTGTGTGCTAAATTTGTTGCGGGACTTGTAGGATTACGGGTGGGAATGGGTTTAGTTAGTGCCTTGTTTATAGGTTGACTAACATTTATATTAGTAATGCGGATATTATTAATATGCTATTGTGCTGTGATAATGATTCTTGTGTTATGTTTTGTTTGTGTTTGCGGTTGCATATATCATCAAGAGAGGCGGTCGTTGTACTAACGAGTCGATACGACGTGTATGTGTAATAAGGACTTGCAAACCTTATTACGGGTGCAAATCGTGTCTAGAAAGTGATGTACGATGAGTGTTTAGAAAGATGGGGTGGTATTGTGTGTGTGCTTTATACGTTCGTGATCTAATCGCTTTGCATTCCTTAGAATGGCGACGGGAAATGGGATCGAGACAAACGACGCTGAGTTTAATGCTAGAGTTACACGTATGTTAGGCGATTGTAGTAGTATTCGGATGTTAGAGCGTGTTCGCTTTCGTGTTGAAGTTGATGATCCATGAGGTTCGTCGGGTGGATGAAACCCCTGAGATCAAGTGTTTGATCTAGATGAATGTTGGTAATGGAGTCTACGGGACGCAACGTTAGGTGCCTCTTTCATACCTACTAGCGTGGTATTCGACTCTGATGGTGTTACGGTTACATTGAGCATAGGGTACCGGCAATAAAACCCTTAGGTGTTTGAGTGGCGGTGTAGAAGTTACAAGCGATAGCAACTCGATGATTATTAGAGTAATACCCGTACGGTTCGGTAAGTGCTTCGGTTGAAGTAGCAAAGGATAATCCGAAATCCTTCGTATGCTCAAGGTTGGAGCAAGGTTTGTTGACGTGCGTATTAAGAGATGCAAGACGGGTGAACCTCGTCTTTCTTTTAGGAGTTATGATAATGCGATTGGCGCATTAGTTGTCGGATTAGTGGTCACTCTTTCCGTGAGAGTGAGCATGTGTTTATCGTCGGGAGCTATTGTTGGAGACGAATTCGTGAGAATTCGAGGACTATGACCAATGAGGATATTGGTTGTGTATGTTGATGAGTGGCCATTCCATGGGATGCTATTATTTCGACGATGTGTTTACGGAACGGAGTTCTAGGTGGGGGAGTTTATACTCTCGCACGAAGGTATTCTAGTGTGATGTAGTGACTAGCTAGGTCGAGTTAGTCCATTGCAGTTTGACTAACCGAGTCGGGTTAATTAATTAGATGTTAGGTGTTGACCGAGACGGGTTAACCAAGCGAGTTTGACTAACCAAGTCGGGTTAATCAATTAGATGTTAGGTGTTGACCGAGGCGGGTTAACCAAGTGAGTTTGACTAACCGAGTCGGGTTAATCAATTAGATGTTAGGTGTTGACCGAGGCGGGTTAACCAAGCGAGTTTGATTAACCGAGTTGGGTTAATTAATTAGATGTTAGGTGTTGACCGAGACGGGTTAACCAAGCGAGTTTGACTAACCGAGTCGAGTTAATCAATTAGATGTTAGGTGTTGACCGAGGCGGGTTAACCAAGTGAGTTTGACTAACCGAGTCGGGTTAATCAATTAGATGTTAGGTGTTGACCGAGGCGGGTTAACCAAGTGAGTTTGACTAACCGAGTTGGGTTAATCAATTAGATGTTAGGTGTTGACCGAGGTGGGTTAACCAAGCGAGTTTGACTAACCGAGTCGGGTTAATCAATTAGATGTTAGGTGTTGACCGAGGCGGGTTAACCAAGCGAGTTTGACTAACCGAGTCGGGTTAATCAATTAGATGTTAGGTGTTGACCGAGGCGGGTTAACCAAGTGAGTTTGACTAACCGGGTCGGGTTAATCAATTAGATGATAGGCATTGACCGAGTCGGGTTGACCTAGGGTATTTGACTAACCGAGTCGGGTTAATCAATTTGATGTTAGGTATTGACCGGATGCGTTTGACTAACCAAGTTGGGTTAATCATTTGTCGTTAGAGGTTTGACCGAGGCGGGTTAACCAAGCGAGTTTGACTAACCGAGTCGGGTTAATCAATTAGATGTTAGGTGTTGACCGATTCGGGTTGACCAAGTAAATTTGACTTAACCAAGTTGGGTTAATCAATTAGGTGATAGGTGTTGATCGAGGCGGGTTGACCAAGTGTGTTTGACTAACGAGTTCGGGTTAATTGTTTTGGTGTGGAGGCTTAACCAAGTCGGGTGTAACCATGAGGTGATTAGAGGGTTACTTGTATTGTTCTCCATAATGGTTAGCGTAGAAATGGTATGCCATTCGAGAGGCGTTTACGTTGACCAAGTATGTGTGCAAGAAGAGACACGGATGTTGACTATATTTGATGTGTGTAGTTTTCGGCCAGTCTTCATGATTGTTGGATGTGTGATCTATTGGTGGTTTTATATGCCGAGAGTGGGATCGTGAGGACCATGTTGTGTGATTAGTGATTGCGATAGCCGTGTTTCGCTCACGTGTTGTTACGGGTGTGACAATAGTCGATTTTGGACACCTTAGGATTAGCGTTGCCATAGTCGTTTTGGGCGCTTTTGGTTTTAGTCGTTGCTTATGATGTTAGGATAGTGGCGTATTGGTTGTATTGCACACTACAAAGGATGTTTAGTGGTAAGAGTAATCCGTGAGGATTCATGTGGTTTAATCTTCAACATTCGGATTGTTGACTTTAGGTTGAGACTTGGTCACTTTTAGCGTTGTCCGTGGTAAAGGTACGCTAAGGAATTTATATCTCGGTACGAGGTTGGTTGAGTTTTTCGTGATATGGGAAATTGAGCAGGTTTTAGTGTTCGGATTGTGGTTTTGATAAATCACGGTTGACGATTTTAGTTGTTAAAAGTGAACCATTGGGAAGAATTGTCTAGGAAAGTTCGTATTGGGACTTGAGTGAGGATCGTTGAGTAGGTCCAGATTGGTTAAGTGGAGAAGATCACGAGGACGTGATCGAGTTTAAGTGGGGGAGAGTTGTAAGACCCAAATATTTATTGTACATAATGTATTTATGGTGTACGATGCGTGTATGAAGTGTACGTGTTGCTTACTCGAACGCCGAAGGAAACTGGACGTTGTCCGAAGTGGCAAGGTGTGTACGTATCTTTTCAACCCCAAATAAAGTTTGTGTTGATGTTTCAAAGCCTTACCATTGGAAAGGAAATCTTATTACGTTTCCAACGATATTTGATTCATCGAAAACGGAGTTACGGTCGAAAAGTTATGGCCAAAACAAGTTGCTGAAACCTGTTTTGGGCTCGACCACAATTTCCAGTTATTTGGAGCGGCGCTCCACCTTCTGGCGCGGCGCGCCGATTGCTGCAGAGGCAATTTTCAGCCTTTTTAAAAGGTTTAAATGAGGGGTACTTTGGTCTTTTCAATTAAGGTCGGTTTGGGGTCATCAAGACTGACCTAGAACTCCATTGGAGCTCATTTTCACTCATCAAACACTCTCATCTTCAAACCCTAGAGTGAGAGGAGAGTTTTAGAGAGAGAGCTCCAATTGGAGAAGAAGAAGGGTGTTTCGGGTCAAACCTCGGGTATTAAAGTTGTTCTACTCGTCAACGGCATCATTTTGGCGGTATTGGAAAGTTCAAACTCCGAACTTCATCTTTGTAATTTGATATTCAAGTTTAAGGTTTTGAACTAGTTAGTTATAAAACTCTTTTAGGAGGTGGAATGGGTAATTGTAACTAGTTATTGTTGATGTTGGTGGGTTTAGGATTGGATGATGATATTGTTAGTTTGTAAACTAATTTTATTGATGAAATCACTAGCTAACTTGGATTATTAGTGATTTGGGGTGTAAGTTCACAAATTGGGTGTTTTGACTAGTTTTAGGTCAAAATGGGTTTTTGTGTAAATGTTGGTCTAAAATGCATTTAAAGCCTAAAAGAGGTGTATTTAGGTATTTCGGGAACGCGGGAAATGGTCTCGTTAGTTTTGGACTTTCGAGTATCGTTAAAAGTGCAAAAAGGCGTAGATTGCACTTTATGTCAATTTGGGTGGGTCGTGAGTCCAAATGGGGGATTGGTTGATCAAACCTTGTGCAAAATGTATTAGTGGGACATAATCACTATTCGATTGTGATTATGAGTGGTTCGGGTGAGATTTGACTTAGTCAAAGTTGGTCAAGTGTATATAGTCGAAATTACACTTGTGATGTGTTAAGTCGAATAGGCTTAAGTTGTAGCTTATTTGCATGTATGATTTGCGTAGGTGATATACGTGAAGTCGGTGGAAGGAGTTTAAGTTTGCGAGTTGCACTTCTTCAAGTAATCGAGGTGAGTGGAATATTTATACATGTATGTATGTGGTTTATTTACTCGTACGCGATGTGGGCCTTTGGTGCCACATCGTGAGTATTGGGCATTGTGTCACAAGATGGTGACTTATCGGGGTTATGGGTGAAGAGGATTACGTGTAGGTAATGTCTCGTTAGGAGACTCACGAGTCGGTGACACCTCACGGTGGTTCACGGGGCGGTGACCCTTAGTAGTTGGTTGGTGTTTCACAAGTCGGTGTCACCATAAGTCGGGGAAGTGATTCACGAGTCGGTGACACTTCATAGTGTTCACAAGCCGGTGACACTAGGTGGTGCTTCACAAGTTGGTGATGCCACATGAAGGTTCACAAGTCGGTGACCCATATGTATTGATGGGGGTTCACAAGTCGGTGATACCCTTGGGTGATTCACAAGTCGGTGACACCCTATAGTGTTCACAAGTCGGTGACACTTAGTGGCGCTTCACAAGTCGGTGATGTCACATGGCGTTCACAAGTCGGTGACCCATAGATATTGGTGGGTAGTTCACAAGTCGGTGACACCTTATGATGAGTCACAAGTCGGTGACATTTCTTAGTGTTCACAAGTCGGTGACACTAGGTGGGGCTTCACAAGTCGGTGATGCCACATGGTGATTCACAAGTCGATGACACCTTATGATGAGTCACAAGTCGGTGACATCATACGAGTGAGACTCGACGTTATTGGTCGTCTACAAGTCGGTAGTGCCATAGCGGGGAACGGTATGTTATATTTATGCATTATTGTGATTTAGTATATTATTATGGCGATTTATATACTAACGTTGTTGCTAGTCGTATGTTTGGTGTTGCTAGCTCGTTTATGCATTTTGTTTGCATGGTATTGTAAGTGGATGCGTGTAGGTAAATTACATATGTATATGTATAAGTATTGCATTCACTAAGCGTTAGCTTACCCTCTCGTTGTTAACTTTTTATAGATTGCATGGATGCGGAGGCTCGGGTAAACAGGGACTAGTGGACTTGCGTAGTTGTTTTAGAAGGCTTGCTTTTGGATTGATTAGGATTGGGTAGCGTATCCACAATCGCCATGCTCGGCCTTTATTTTGTATTACAAATCATGTGGTTGAAAACTTGTATTTTCGTACGAAAGTCGTAAAACGGCTGATGTGGGCCCGGTCCTCGTAAAACTTATTTTATGAATGGAACATGTTAGTTTTTCATATATGAATATGTTGTGAATAGCGTTTTGTCTAAATACTTCGGGAAGTGGTCAAACATTTTAGCATTTCAAGACTTTTTGGACAGGCCACTTTGGCGCGCCGCGCAAGGTTATGGCGCGCCGCGCCACCTGCTGAACAAAGAAATTTTTTTTTATTTTGGTAAATTTCACGTGGTCGATTGTATATCGGGTTGGGTTGTTACAAGAATGCATGGAAGTTTTCATGGATGACTTTTCAGTCTTCGGTGATACATTTGAATCATGTCTAGTTAATCTTGAACGAATGCTTATTAGATGCGAACAATCAAATCTAGTACTTAATTGGGAGAAATGCCATTTCATGGTTAAAGAGGGCATCGTTCTTGGACATAAAATTTCAAAAAAAGGAATTGAAGTGGATAGAGCTAAAGTAGATGTAATTGCTAAACTTCCACATCCCACCAATGTTAGAGGAGTTAGGAGTTTTCTAGGGCATGCCGGTTTTTACCGACGTTTCATAAAAGATTTTTCTAAAATTGCCACTCCTATGAATAAACTCATAGAAAAGGATGCTCCATTCATCTTTTCAGATGAGTGTATCAAATCTTTTAATATTCTTAAAGAGAAACTCACTAATGCGCCGATCATGATAACACCAAATTGGAATCTTCCATTTGAACTAATGTGCGATGCAAGTGATTTTGCAATGGGAGCCGTTTTAGGACAAAGGATTCAAAAATGATTTCAACCTATATATTATGCTAGTAAGACGTTACAAGGAGCACAAACGAACTATACAACTACTGAAAAAGAACTCCTTGCTATTGTCTTTGCTTTTGACAAATTTCGATCATATCTCGTTCTAGCAAAAACGGTGGTCTATACCGACCATTCTGCTCTTAGATACCTATTTTCAAAACAAGATGCTAAACCAAGATTAATCCGTTGGATCTTACTCTTACAAGAGTTTGATATTGAAATCCGAGATAAAAGAGGAGCAGAAAATCTCGCCGCTGATCATCTTTCTCGTCTTGAAAATCCCGAATTAGAAGTTCTAAATGAATCGGCCATACAAGACAACTTTCCTGATGAATATCTATTGAAGATAGATTATAAAGAAATTCCATGGTTTGCAGACTATGCAAACTACTTAGTTTGTGGATTCCTTGAAAAAGGATTATCGTACCAAAAATGAAAGAAATTCTTCAGTGATATAAAACACTATTTCTGGGTAGATCCACATCTGTTTAAAAGTTGTCCCGATGGAATAATACGCCGATGTGTATTCGGAGATGAAGCCAGTAAAATATTAAACCATTGTCACACAGGACCAACAGGAGGGCATTATGGACCTCAACTGATAGCAAGAAAAGTTTATGATGCTGGATTCTATTGGCCTACAATTTACAAAGACGCACACCTTCTTTGCAAATCCTGTGATGCTTATCAAAGGGCTGGAAAAATAAGTCAACGTGATGAAATGCCACAAAATGTCATACAAGTATGTGAAGTATTTGACATTTGGGGTATTGACTTTATGGGTCCATTTCCAAAATCTCATAATAATCTCTATATTCTCGTAGCCATTGATTATGTATCTAAATGGGCGGAAGCACAAGCTCTCCCAACTAACGATGCACGAGTTGTAGTCAACTTTTTAAAACGTCTTTTTGCAAGGTTTGGAACACCGAAAGCTTTAATAAGTGATCGGGGTACTCATTTATGTAATAATCAACTTGAGAAAGTTCTTAAAAGATATGGAGTAACTCATAAAATCTCCACCGCATATCATCCACAAACAAGTAAAATACCAACCGAGCTTTAAAACGTATTCTAGAGAAAACCGTAGGATCAAATCCGAAGGAATGCTCCATTAAATTGGAGGATGCACTCTGGGCTTTTAGAACAGCTTACAAAACTCCAATTGGAACCACACCTTTTAGACTTGTTTATGGAAAATCATGTCATCTTCCAGTAGAAATTGAACACAAAGCATTTTGGGCTTTGAAGACATGTAATCTTGATTTACATGAAGCCGGACGTCTACGATTAAGTCAACTAAACGAATTAGAAGAATTAAGACATGAAGCATACGAAAATTCATTAATCTATAAAGAAAAAACGAAGAAATGGCATGATAAAAGAATCAGAAGTTTAAAAGAATTTAAAGAAGGAGACAGAGTTCTTCTTTTCAATTCACGATTCAAGCTATTTCCTGGAAAATTGAAATCAAGATGGTCTGGACCATTCATAGTCAAAAGAGTTTTCCCATACGGAACGATAGAATTAATAAATTCAAATGGGATTGAATTTAAAGTTAATGGTCACAGAGTTAAACATTACATACATGGTCCGATGGAAGAAGACAATGAAGTTAATCACAATTTCGACACCACAGCTAACTAAGTGTGGGGAGAATCAAGTCTTTAAAGAATAATATGTATTTCTGTTAGAGTTAGATTGTCTGTTTTCGTGTAGTCTCGAAAATGGAACCCGAATGGTCTTTCCCTAGCAGACCCTAAAGAACTAGTCTTCTCCCCCATTCTGAATTTTTATTTTTTTTAGGTTTTTACAAAATGAAGACTGCCTGTGAACTAAACCATGGTCTAATGCTACATGCTTTGATCACTAAACGTAATAATGACACACTTCCGAGTGAAATAGTATCAGTAATCAGAGAAAGATTGGACGGAGTTAGAAAAGAATCCAGATGCGAAGATAATAAGTTACAATTTGGTAAAGGAAAATCAAAATCCGCAGCGAAAAAAAGAGCACGACACCTAGAAAGATGTCACAAATGCGGAAAATGGTCACATGGAGGTAAATGTTCAAATAATCAAACCTATTCAAACACCGAATTTGTTACTTTATGCAGAGACGGACCGTTCATATGTTTAGAAGAAAAAACACTGAATGCTCGAGGTTACGCCTATGTAGCCATGGAAAACCAATTAAACCGACTATCTCATGAATGGGATAGATCATATAACTAAGAAATCTATTTCACAGGTATGTTTGTACAGTTTTTATTTTTTTTATTTTTATTTTTAACCTTTTGATAATAAACGCTAATTTGTTCACTATAAAGTATTAAATTGGTATTGAATAAAATTAGGTTTGGCGACCGAAATTATTGACATCATTCAAAAATTTATTACATCACTGCGAAATTTAACGTTTATTCTTAAGGTATAAATATCTTTAATCAATCAACCCAAAATATTTCAAAAATTCGTCATGAGTTAAATTAGGTCTTGGAACCGAAATTACTTTACCGAAAAGAGGGGCGCATATTTTTGATAATATTTGATTGATTAAAGTGGGATAAAAAGCCAAAAAGATTTTTAATTTTATTTTTACCATGTTTTTAAAATTAATATATAAATCTTAAATTAATATTGTAAACTTTGTAAAAACAATATATTTAAAATTGTAAATATTTGAAAAATTAATATAAGTTTGGTGTGAATTTATAATATGAATTTTTAAATTAAGTTTGGTGTGAATTTTTAATTTTTAAAATATGAATTTTTAATTTTATGCATTTCAAATTGTAAGTTTAGTGTGAATTTTTAATATTAATTTTGAATTTTATATTTAAATTGTGTGAATTTAAAAACAAAAATTTACTTTATCTCATTAAGTTAAAAATATGATTTTTAAAATTCGTCGTAAGTTGAAGACTAGGTCTTTGAACCGAAATTGCTTTATCCAAGGGAGGGACGAGAACTTTTATTATCATTATTTTTAATCTTATTGAATTAAAGTATGCCAAAAACATTAAAAAAACCCCAAAAATCTTAGCTTTTAAAAAAATCGCTACAAAAAGACAAATTTTAAAATTTTGTCGAAGGACGGACTAGGACATCGATCCGAAACGACCTCGTCCTAAATAACAAGGGAAACAAAATTTTAAAATTAATTACTTAATTGTTTTAATTAGTATAAGATGTTAAAAAAAAAAATACAAACTCCGCGACTCGCGGAGTTTGATGGGTCAAACACCGCGACTCGCGGAGGGACCAAAACCCAGAAAAAAATAAAAACGTAAAGAGCAGTTCATTTGCACACCACAACACAAATAAAACCCGAAAATACTGCGCAAAAACCCGAGAAAACACCCCCAAAATCGCAATTTTTAACCGTTAATCATCAAATCTTTTACTAAAATCATGTTGAGAAGGATGCTATCAAGGAATTACTCAAGAAAAACGGTAAATTTCTACACCTAAACACTATTTAATCCGAAAATTAGTGTTCTTGAGCAATTTTTCCCCAATTTGATTTTGATGCTTTTTAGTGTAATTATGCTTAAATTGTTTATGTATTATGCTTGTATAACCTAGATTGATGCTATTTAACATGATTAGAAGCCTTAAACTTCAAACTTTGAGTAATCTAGGGTTTGTGTTCTTGAGCAATTTGGGGCTTTTTGATATAAACAGGTTATGGCCTATTTTTGTCATGAATTGTTGCTAAATTAAGTAGTGTAACATGTTTAGGTAGTTAAACGATCCAAACTTTGAGCCTAAACATGATTTTGAGAATTAAAGTGGACTTTTTCAAGTCTAAAATTCATGAACTTGATTTTTGAAAGATAATGCCATTTGAAACTTGTTTAATTGCTAGTAATGATTATTTTGACATGTTATTTGAGTTGAATGCTTATGAACTTGGCAAACATTTTCGTATATGCTTATTTGAAAAGTGTAGATTTGATGAAAATATGAAAATGAGCTTAAGTTTGATATAAATTGATCATGTGATTGTAATTATTTTGATTGATGATTTTGCTGACACTAATGCATATTTGGATGCACAAAAATTGTGTTTGATGTGTTTTGCAGACTGAAAGGGGTGAATCTTCATCCCAAGCTCGCAATGCTCCTGCTGAGAATGCGGAACAACAGGAGGTGGATAACTACTACAAACAAGATATACCTCGTCCAGTCATGACATTTTCTGATATGCACTTGGAAGATTTGTACCCGAACCTGAGATTTGATAGACTTTGGATAGATTATCCAAAATACCAAAGGGGTTTGCATACTCTTCATTCTAAAGTTGTTGAGGTACCTAGGGTCATAGAATGGGGACCATTAGAAGCTGTAGAATTGGCCGGGCCAATTAGAGAATTACTTGCACAGAGGTATGGTAATTCTACTTTTAACGACTGGGTACGTTTATTCACCATGCGTAGACCTGTATATAAAGTATGGTGTGAAGAATTGTTGTGTAGTATAGAATTAAATGATCGGGTAGCTAGTTTAACCGATCGATCTTTTATTAGATTTTTGTTAGGAGGTTCGATGCGCCACATGTCTTTACTAGACATGGCTCAGGCTTTACGTATATATACGCTTGAGGAGTTAGCATCTGCCGATTGTAGAGGGTTGATACTAAATGGTAGAAAGATAGATGAAAATTTTGATACTCATGGTGTATGGAGTTAAATGACAAGCCATCACCGATTCAAAGGGGGAAATTACTCTTATTTGGATATAGATAGAGCTGAATTAAGAGTAATTCATAGGTTTTTAGCTAATTCGATTACACAAAGAGGTAAGAACAAGGAAAAGGTAAATGAACAGGATTTGTTTTACCATATGTGTATTCGAGACCCACAAAGCGCTGTAAGTATACCTTATTGTGTGGGTTATTATTTATCAGCTATGGTTAGGGGAATGAGACCACATAGCATAATAGGAGGTGGTATATTTATTACTTTGATTGCTGAATATCTCGGTGTGGATATAAGTCGGGGGGGATTATTAGTCGAAGAACCAGAACCCCGCGATACAATAGGTTTAAATGTATACCATGGTGCGAAAGTTTTGAAGAGGCGAAATAACGCCGCAGTACAATACCATGGTAGACATCCACAGGTTGAGAGAAACCAACAGCAAGGTAATGTAGGAGGGGGAAATGAAATGCAAGAAATGCAAAGGTTTATAGCTTCACAGGAGTACGAAAATGCTAGACATAGAGCATTTGAAGATTGGCAAGTTCATCAAAACCAAATCATAGCTTATTGCCAACATATAGGTAGAAACTATATTCCTACTCAAAAGCCCATATTCCCTCCCTGGTCTATAGAGATTCAACCACCGTATCCTACGTATAACCCAGCCGAAGCATTTTATAGCACCTATGGTTATGCATGGAACCCCTACTGGTATCAGTATCATCCCTAGTCTACTTAGTTTTATTTATTTTGTAATTTGTAATGTTGATACGTTTAAATTTAATATTGTAATAGTTTTTATAATTTTCTACTTTTATTCTTAGATTTTAAGAAAAAGAAACGCGCTTCTTGATTTAGGTCATGAAGTTGTCGTCCAGACCAGCTGTAGGTTGACAAAAAACCTAGAAAAGTCATCACTAAAATCAACAGGAAATCCACGGACCTCAGCATCAAACAGGGTCGCCAAGTGGTTAGACTTATCCTAACCATGAGAGGATCTGTCTTGTAAAATGGGGAGGGCACCGTGCAAATTAGCTGGATAAGACTAATGAATCAGATCTCCAGAAAGGATAATCTCCTTAAAGATTAAAAATCAGCTTTTAAGCCTGATATTACTCAATCCTAGAGATTGACCTTAAAGATTGAGAATTCAAACTCATGGAATTCAATGATATCTAAACTCGAGCTTGAACGAGAAAATATTTTGATCAAATTATAAACCGATTTGTTTTCTGAAAACCCATTTTCAATGCGTTCATTACCATTGAACGTAAAATCCTAGGAATTCACCGGGAATTCATTAGGTCATCTGAACCAAATCGGGTGTCAACCGTAAGAACGGTGGTTGCATAGCATGGTCAAAGACAGGACCTTGTGCCAGACCGACAAATTATAAGGGTGAGCTTTACTATTGCTCCTACAAAGGATAGTAATTGCGTCCGACATGTTATAGACCATAATTAAAAGCATGTCAGGGGACATTGCCTTAACAGTTGCTTGTTCAACGCTTTCCTTTACAACCGGACGGTAGTTTACCGAAAGGTAATATACGGGACAAGTAAACTGGACGTGTTGCTTTCCTAATACAAGGTTAGCAAGTGGGTGACACAAAACCGCAAGTTTTGAGCTAAAATTTTCAAATCTGAAACCCACCAAGCCCACAAAAATATTTTGCAAACACCGGTGAAGGGTTATTCTGGAAAACTTATCTAGGGTAAAAACTAGATTTAATTTTCAAAAGATCATATGTTTTCATAAAGATCCAATTTTCTTAATGGATCTAAATTTTATAGTCATGTGGGACTATAAACCACATCGTTACTACCATTGTTTATACCGCCGTATAGAAATCACTGATGTACAAAGTGTGAAGAATAAAGAAGTGATTCTAGTATTTCAAGACGATATTGCTTGAGGACAAGCAACGCTCAAGTGTGGGAATATTTGATAATGCTAAAAACGAACATATATTTCATAGCATTATTCCTCAAGAAAGACAAGCTTTTAGTTGCAATTGTTCTATTTACAAGTGATATTCGTTTAAATAATAAAATGTAAAGACAAAAGACAGATTCGGCGAATTGAAGACGCAAACGACCAAAAAGCTCAAAAGTACAAAAGACAATCAAAGAGGTTCCAATTATTGATAAGAAACGTCTCGAAATTACAAGAGTACAAGATTCAAAACGCAAAGTACAAGATATTAAATTGTACGCAAGGACGTTCAAAAATCCGGAACCGGGACCAGAGTCAACTCTCAACGCTCGACGCAACGGACTAAAAATTACAAGTTAACAATGTATATAAATATAATATAATATATAATTAATTATATTAATTATATATATATATTATATTTATAAAATAAATCGTCGGCAAACAAAGAGCCAAATGTGGGTGAGCTGTGAAAACGATCTCCGCGACTCGCGGAGTTTGAAGAAGAAAAGGGCCGCGAGTCGCGGAGCCCCAAATTTAGAAACTGCCTATAAAGCTCGCGCATTCTGATCGTAAAAATATAACATATATATCCATCCATCTATCTAAACGTAATATTTATATTTATAATTTATATTTTAATTTTAATTTTAATCCTAATAATAAGGGTATGTTAGCGAATGTTGTAAGGGTGTAAGTTGAAATTCTGTCCGTGTAACGCTACGCTATTTTTAATCATTGTAAGTTATGTTCAACCTTTTTAATTTAATGTCTCGTAGCTAAGTTATTATTATGCTTATTTAATCCGAAGTAATCATGATGTTGGGCTAATTACTAAAATTGGGTAATTGGGCTTTGTACCATAATTGTGGTTTGGACAAAAGAACGACACTTGTGGAAATTAGACTATGGGCTATTAATGGGCTTTATATTTGTTTAACTAAATGATAGTTTGTTAATGTTAATATAAAGATTTACAATTGGGCGTCCCTATAAATAACCATTTACACTCGATCGGACACGATGGGCGGGGTATTTATATGTACAAATAATCGTTCATTTAACCGGACACGGGAATGGATTAATAGCCACTAGAATAATTAAAACAGGGGTGAAATTATGTACAAGGACACTTGGTATAATTGATAACAAAATATTAAAACCTTGGGTTACACTCAGTCGACATCCTGGTGTAATTATTAAACAAAGTATTAAAATCTTGTTACAGTTTAAGTCCCCAATTAGTTGGAATATTTAACTTCGGGTATAAGGATAATTTGACGAGGACACTCGCACTTTATATTTATGACTGATGGACTGTTATGGACAAAAACCAGATGGACATATTAAATAATCCAGGACAAAGGACAATTAACCCATGGGCATAAAACTAAAATCAACACGTCAAACATCATGGTTACGGAAGTTTAAATAAGCATAATTCTTTTATTTCATATTTAATTTCCTTTATTTTATATTTAATTGCACTTCTAATTATCACATTTTTATTGTTATTGTATTTAATTGCACTTTTAATTATCGTACTTTTTAATTATCGCAAGTTTATTTTATCGCACTTTTATTATTCGCAATTTCATTATCGTTATTTACTTTATTACGCTTTAAATTAAGTCTTGTATTTATTTATTATTCTACATTTGGTTTTAACTGCGACTAAAGTTTTAAAATCGACAAACCGGTCATTAAACGGTAAAAACCCCCCTTTATAATAATAATATTACTTATATATATATTTGTATTTTTATAAAAGTAAACTAATATAGCGTTAAGCTTTGTTTAAAGATTTTCCCTGTGGAACGAACTGGACTTACTAAAAACTACACTACTGTACGATTAGGTACACTGCCTATAAGTGTTGTAGTAAGGTTTAAGTATATCCATTCTCTAAATAAATAAATATCTTGTGTAAAATTGTATAGTATTTAATAGTATTTCCTGCTAAATTTTAATAGTATTTTATACCCCTTAGCTTTAACATCAGTTTTCCAAAACGGATCACACCTTTCTAAGGTGCGACCTTCAACATTACACGGTCACCCACGTTGAATTCAAAGTCTTTACGTTTAAGGTCTGCATAACTATTTTGGCGATCACGGGCCGTCTTAAGTCTCGCCTGAATTTGAACAATCTTCTCAGTTGTTTCATGCACTATCTCAGGTCCGGTGATTTGCGTTTCGCCTACATCGGCCCAACAAATAGGAGATCGGCACTTGCGGCCATATAACGCTTCAAAAGGTGCGGCATTAATACTCGAATGATAACTGTTGTTGTAAGAGAATTCGGCTAACGGCAAATGCCTTTCCCAAGCCTTTCCAAAATCAATGACACATGCACGCAACATGTCTTCTAAAGTCTGAATCGTGCGTTCGCTTTGCCCGTCGGTCTGTAGGTGATACACAGTACTCATGTCGAGACGGGTTCCCAAGGCTTCTTGCAAAGAACGCCAAAATCTGGAAGCAAAACGGGGATCGCGATCTGAGATGATCGATAATGGTACACCATGACGAGATACAACCTCTTTTATGTATAGTTGAGCGAGTCTCTCCATCGTATCCGTTTCCTTCATGGCTAAAAAGTGTGCAGATTTAGTAAGACGGTCAACGATAACCCAAATGGTATCGTATCCGCCCACCGTTTTTGGTAGCTTCGTAATGAAATCCATCGTTATCCTTTCCCACTTCCATTGCGGGATTTTTGGTTGCTGAAGTAACCCAGAAGGCCTCTGATGCTCGGCCTTAACTTTTGAGCAAGTCAAACACTTACCAACATAAGTTGCAACACGCTTCTTAAGATTGGGCCACCAATACTGTTCTTTAAGATTGTGGTACATTTTACCGGCTCCTGGATGAATCGAATATCTTGACTTGTGGGCTTCATCTAGTATAAGGTTCCGTAGATCTCCATAACGAGGTACCCAAATTCTTCCGGCATAGCATCGGAGTCCAGTCTCCTTAACTTCGAATCGAGAGACGAGAATGTTCAAGTATTCATGAGATATATTCTCCTCCTTGAGAGCCTCATCTTGGGCTGCTCGGATCTGGCTATTGAGGTTTGAATGAATGGTGATGTTCAAGGCTCGGACACGAAGAGGTGCCATCCTCTCCTTTCGGCTCAAAGCATCAGCTACAACATTGGCCTTGCCAGGGTGATAACGAAGTTCACAATCATAGTCGTTCAGTGTCTCGATCCATCGATGCTATCTCATATTTAGCTGTTTCTAATCGAAGATGTGTTGGAGGTTTTTATGATCGGTGAAAATAGTGCTCTTTGTTCCATAAAGATAGTGTCTCCACAGTTTTAATGCAAAGACAACGGCTCCAAGCTCGAGATCGTGCGTTGTGTAATTTCGCTCGTGAATCTTCAGTTGACGAGAGGCGTAAGCGATAACCTTTGTGCGTTGCATCAGTACACATCCAAAACCACTTTTCGAAGCATCGCAATAAACGACGAAATCGTCACCGCCTTCAGGAAGTGATAAGATAGGTGCGGTGGTTAACTTCTTTTTCAAAGTTTGAAATGCAGATTCCTGTTCGGGTTCCCAAATGAACTTCTTCCCTTTGTGAGTCAGCGCGGTCAAAGGACGCGCAATCAGAGAGAAATCTTCAATAAATCTTCGGTAGTAACCGGCGAGGCCTAGAAATTGGCGGATGTGAGTCGGAGTAGTGGGGGTTTTCCACTTGCTGATAGCTTCAATCTTCGCGGGATCAACTTTGATACCTTGATCACTCATAACATGACCCAGAAATTGGACTTCCTTCAACCAAAATTCACACTTGGAGAATTTTGCATAAAGTTGCTCTTGTCTCAAGAGTTCCAACACTAGACGAAGATGTTGCTTATGTTATTCTTCACTTTTGGAGTAGATGAGGATATCATCTATGAAGACGATAACGAACTTATCCAGGTATGGCTTGCAGACACGATTCATGAGGTCCATGAATACGGCAGGTGAGTTGGTTAAACCGAATGGCATTACGAGAAACTCATAATGACCATAACGAGTTCTGAATGCAGTCTTCATCACATCTTCTCTTTCACCCTCAACTGGTGATAACTGGATCGCAAATCGATCTTAGAGTAAACGCTCGATCCTTGTAGTTGATCAAAAAGATTGTCAATTTGGGGAAGAGGATACCGATTCTTGATCGTCAATTTGTTGAGTTCACTGTAGTCGATACACATGCGGAATGATCCGTCCTTCTTGTTCACAAACTTGGTTGAATAAATCCACGGTCTAGCAGTTCTTGTAATTGGCTCTGCAACTCTTGCATTTCGGAAGGTGCGAGTCGATAAGGTGCACGAGCTACAGGTGTAGCTCCTAGCACTAAATCGATCTGAAACTCTACTGCTCTCGGTGGTGGTAATCTAGGCAATTCTTCCGGGAAGACATCGGAAAATTCGTTCACAATTCGTACGTCATCCACGCTCTTCACATCAGTTTCTAACATTTTCACATGTGCTAAAACAGCAAGACGTCCTTTCTTCATGATCTTTTATGCTTTCATGCAACTAATGAGATTCAGTTTCGAGCTACATCTCTCTTCGTAAATAATCAGTGGTTCACCATTTTCGTGTGGTATACGAAGAGCTTTATCTCCACAAATAATGTCGGCCCTTATCTTGGTTAACCAGTCCATACCAACAATAACGTCAAAGCTTTCCAATTTAATGGGTATTAAGTCAATCTCAAAATCCACACCAGCTATGTTGATAATAGCTCCTCGACTAATTTGGTCAACTTTCTCAAGTTTTTCATTGGCTACCTCAACAAGCATACTCTCCTTTAAAGGAACTAACGACCAATCTATCTTAGTGCAAAAATGTCTACATACATAATTTCTATCAGCACCAGTATCAAACAGAACAGAAGCTAATAGATTGTTGATAGTGAATATACCCGTGACCAAGTCAGGGTTCTCACGAGCATCCCTTGCATTTACATTGAAAGCTCTGCCACGCGGTGGTCCGCCGTCCTTTCGCTTGTTGGGCACTCATTTCTGAAGTGGCCCATTTGTCCGCATTCATAACACTTTCTCGGTCCAGTGGGGTTCGGCTTCCCAGTCATGGTGGTGATCTTGCAGTCCTTGCCAATATGCCCGGTCCTTTTGCATTTTTCACAGACAACATTACAGTACCCGGTATGGTGCTTGTAGCACCTCTTGCACTGTGGTAGAGTACCCTTGTAGTTGGGGTTTGAGCCAGTGTTCAGGTTGGGGTTCCTCCCATCGTTGTGCCTCTTTGTGGGGGTTTGATCATAGGCTCTCTCCTTGTTGTTGTCCCACTTACGCTTATCACTACTACCCACTTCGGATTTTGCCTTCTCCGGTTCATCGCTGATAATTTTGTTCATTAAGGTGTGCGCCATGCGCATTGCTTCCGGGACATTTGGTGGCTTAGATGAGGTGACATTTCCGTTAATGGACTTAGGAAGTCCCCACAAGTACCTTTCCATGCGCTTAAACTCCGGGGTAACCATGGTAGGACACATCAGGGCTAATTCCAGATTCCTACGGTTGTAACCATCAAGATCGTTTCCCACAACCTTCAACTGCCCAAACTCAATCTCCATTTTATGGATCTCTGTTCAGGGACAGTACTCTTCAATCATGGCCCCCTTAAATTCTTCCCACGGCGTAGCATACGCCTCGTCAATACCCTTTGCTTGAGCCAGTGTGTTTCACCAGGTTAGTACGCCGTCTGACAGCGTACACGAGGCATACTTGGTTTTGTTCGCCTCTGAGCAGTTACTAACTCGAAACATAAATTCTAATTTCTCAAACCACCTAGTGAGACCAACTGGCCCCTCAGTTCCACTAAAGTTGTGGGGCTTGCAGCTTTGAAACTCTTTATATGTGCACCCATTATGAATGGGCTGGATAACCGGTGGCGGTGGAGCTTAGGGGTTCATTTCCGCTAAAGCTACGGTGACTCGTTCATTGATCATTTCCTCGATTTGGGCTGCGGTGGGTGTTGATCTTCCGTTGGCCATTGATGTTCTAAACAAAATTTTTTACTCAAGTCAAAATCCAGTATTCAAATAATAGTAATATAGTATATGGTAACCCACATGGAATCAACACATCACATGTTAATTAAGTAATGCAAATAGATTCAGATACCACAAAGTCATCGTACAGTAACGTAAATAGAACACTGTGCAAGAATTAAACAACACAAAGTTCCATTCATTAATAATAAGTTGCATACATCCGCATATGTTCGTACATTACCTAAGTAATACATGAAACTACAAATGAGATTACATAATGAAATCTACTACAAATGTCCTACGGTGACGGTGGGTAAAGGATGTCCATCATGTGGGACACTTGGTCCTCGAGCTCAGTTACCCGAGCACGGAGGATATCCACCTCCCTCGTCAGTTCCTCGACAGAGGGAGAGGCTGGTGGAGCAGGCGGTGCAGTCGGTACGGGTGGAGCTGGTGGTGCAGATGGTCCGGCTCCAGAAGTGGATGGTGCATAGCGGTAAGGCTTACGGATGAAGGGATCAGCAGGATATGGCACAAGCCGCTTACGGGCGGTAACTCTAGTCCTCAGTCCATGTGCGTTAACGGATGATCTCCCTCCGTTAACCCCAGGAATAACAGTACTGTTGAAACGATACCACTTCTTCGGCGGGGTAGAGGGTGGCTGCACGGGTGCCTCATCAGGGTCCTCATCGGAATCCACGTCACTGGAGTCGTCGGAGGATGAGTCGTCGAATGATGAGTCGGCGGATGATGGGTCGTCTAGATCGGCTGGGGGTGGCTGCACGGGTGGCTCTCCTCGGGCGGCCATCATCAGTCGGTATCTGAAAGGCGGGATCGGCACGAGACGTCTATCGGGAAGGCGTCAGTACCAATGGTTATGCTCATTACGGACCGGACCTTCCCCAAGTTCCACGGGAATCACAGCACCACCGGAATGGTGCTGTGGCTTCGAGGGTCCTGGGCCAAGTTGAGCTAGAATCTCCTGTAAGTACTCGGCTCCATCAGAGGTGATCACTGGGCCGGGCGCATGGCTACTGGCTCCAGAGGATGAAGCGCCGGAGTCACTGGAAGGTGTAGATGATGGGATCGAGTCAGCAACAACGGTAGGTGAGGTGGCCGATAAGTCCGAGTCGCTCTCCAAGTGAATGTTAGTGGGCGGGGCATCCGACATCTGAACAAGGAAAAATAATTTTTTCCATGTCAGTAAGTCATAAAGCAAGCACGTATTAGGCAAAGTAACTACGACAGTCTAGATCATGTATAGCAGTAAATAGCATGGTAATAACGACAAGTATCATGCAATCGAAAGCAGGTAATAGCATGCAGTAGTGAAAGCAAGTAACAGTATACGACATATAGCAGTAAAAGTAAGCAGCAGCATGCAGCAAGTTCCGCAGAAACAAGTAAACTAGCAAGTTGTATATTAGTCCTATTAGTGAATCCTACTCGGGTCGGTCTAGACTCACTAATGCAACCTAATTCCCTACAACCTGGCTCTGATACCAAATGTGATGCCCCGTACAAACCATCGTGTACGAATCATCCACAACAGGATCATTACAAGGTCAAATACTATATGCTGTTTCAAAAAAAGTTTGCATTCATGAATAAAGGTGATGTCTTAACCAACATCAAATGTCTTACAACAAAAGTATGCTTTAGTGAACAGAAGCAATTAGTAATAGTACGTAACCCAATGGTCGTTACAAATCATTGTTTCAAAAGTTAACATAGTTTGAATGCAAATAAAATGTTTCATGCGGTGACAAATCTAACAAGCACAGCGGGTATCTACAAAGCATACTAGTACAACGGAAGCAAGCAAACCTTAAGCACCTGAGAAAAACATGCTTAAAAATGTCAACACAAAGGTTGGTGAGCTATAGTTTAAGTATATCAGTAATGTAAGGTAGGCCACGAGATTTCAGTGCTTCAACAGCGTTTCAGAACAGTATGAAAAGTATATGTATAACCGTGGGCACTTGTTAACTAACTTAACGTTTATCACCCCCTAAAAGTACACTTGGAGAGTGCGTATGTTTACGAAGTATTAAACACCCGTTAAATGCTAGCGCTACTAGCCCGAGTGGGGATGTCAAACCCTATGGATTCATATCTAAGATTCGCGTTCACCGGTTCAAAGACCAATGACTAAACATTACCGAGCTAAGGGGAAAATTTATGCCGTTGTATAACCCACACATATAATAAGTTTAAGTACTCGTTCCTAGTATATAAAATGTAAAATGCACATGTATTCTCAGTTCCCAAAATAGTTAAAGTAAAAAGGGATGCTATAACTCACAGTGGAAAGTAGTAAAAGTCGATACGCGGATAGGTAAGCAAAGTGGTTGGTCCGAAAAGTCCTCAACCTAAGTCAAAAGTTACTAAGTCAATAAATCGTTCCCAAAGGTTTAAATGTATGTAAATTAGGTCTTAAGTACCATCATCATCCATCATTAAACAAAAAGTGTAAAGTAAGTTTCGTTCAAGAAAAGAGTTTAAAACAAAGGCTGACTTCGTTCAGCCGCTACGACCTCTATACAAACTGAAATGAGGTGACCACTGGCCATGGCTCCGTATATGAGTCCCCTAGAGGTTGACCAATTTCCAGAACCTAACTCATCTTCGTTTGACCGTGGTGACGGTTTAAGTGCGAGTAGGTCAGAAATTGTCAGCACAACGTTAATAGGGTGTAGTGACTTTCGGGAGGCCATAGATCCTAAACCGTAACTCGGATCAAGACGAGGTCTAAACGGAAAATCATCTACTTGAACCGAACTAACTGAAAATAAACTTTACAGTAGCCCAGGTGAAATTTCCCGTTCATATTGATTATAAACGTTCCATATTAATTGATTTCGTTGCGAGGTTTTGACCTCTTTATGAGACGTTTTTCAAGGACTGCATTCATTTTTAAAACACTATTTTAACCTTTATTTTATCAATAAAGGTTTCAAAAGCATTACGTAGATTATCAAATAATGATAATCTAAAATATACTGTTTACACACGACCATTACATAATGGTTTACGATAGAAATATATTACATCGACATATATTTCTTGAATGCAGTTTTTACATAATATCAAACAAACATGGACTCTAAATCTTGTCCTTATTTTAGTATGCAATAGTGGAAGCTCCTAATATTCACCTGAGAATAAACATGCTTTAAACGTCAACAAAAATGTTGGTGAGTTATAGGTTTAACCTATATATATCAAATCGTAACAATAGACCACAAGATTTCATATTTCAATATACATCCCATACATAGAGATAAAAATCATTCATATGGTGAACACCTGGTAATCGACATTAACAAGATGCATATATAAGAATATCCCCATCATTCCGGGACACCCTTCGGATATGATATAAATTTTGAAGTACTAAAGCATCTGGTACTTTGGATTGGGTTTGTTAGGCCCAATAGATCTATCTTTAGGATTCGCGTCAATTAGGGTGTCTGTTCCCTAATTCTTAGATTACCAGACTTAATAAAAAGGGGCATATTCGATTTCGATAATTCAACCATAGAATGTAGTTTCATGTACTTGTGTCTATTTTGTAAATCATTTATAAAACCTGCATGTATTCTCATCCCAAAAATATTAGATTTTAAAAGTGGGACTATAACTCACTTTCACAGATTTTTACTTCGTCGGGAAGTAAGACTTGGCCACTGTTCGATTCACGAACCTATAACAAATATGTACATATATATCAAAGTATATTCAAAATATATTTACAACACTTTTAATACATTTTGATGTTTTAAGTTTATTAAGTCAGCTGTCCTCGTTAGTAACCTACAACTAGTTGTCCAACGTTAGATGTACTGAAAAAAATTGATATATATTATCTTGAATCAATCCACGACCCAGTGTATACACGTCTCAAGCTAGATCACAACTCAAAGTATATATGTATTTGGAATCAACCTCAACCCTGTATAGCTAACTCCCACATTACTGCATATAGAGTGTCTATGGTTGTTCCAAATAATATATACACATGGGTCGATATGATATGTCAAAACATTTGCATACGTGTCTTTGGTATCCCAAGATTACATAATATATTAGAATACATGTATAATACAATATAAGTTAGCTAGGATATGATTAATATAGATTTGTTACCAATTTTCACGTTGCTACAACAAGAAAAATTATCCAATCTTGTTTTACCCATAACTTCTTCATTTTAAATCCGTTTTGAGTGAATCAAATTGCTATGGTTTCATATTGAACTCTATTTTATGAATCTAAACAGAAAAAGTATAGGTTTGAAGTCGGAAATATAAGTTACAAGTCATTTTTGTAAAGGTAGTCATTTCAGTCGAAAGAACGACGTCTAGATGAGCATTTTAGAAAACATACTTCCACTTTGAGTTTAACCATGATTTTTGGATATAGTTTCATGTTCATAAGAAAAATCATTTTCCCAGAAGAACAACTTTTAAATCAAAGTTTATCATAGTTTTTAATTAACTAACCTAAAACAGCTCGCGGTGTTACTACGACGGCGTAAATCCGGTTTTACGGTGTTTTTCGTGTTTCCAGGTTTTAAATCATTAAATTAGCATATCATATAGATATAGAACATGTGTTTAGTTGATTTTAAAAGTCAAGTTAGAAGGATTAACTTTTGTTTGCGAACAAGTTTAGAATTAACTAAACTATGTTCTAGTGATTACAAGTTTAAACCTTCGAATAAGATAGCTTTATATGTATGAATCGAATGATGTTATGAACATCATTACTACCTCAAGTTTTCTGGATAAAGCTACTGGAAATGAGAAAAATAGATTTAGCTTTAAAGGATCCTTGGATGGCTTGAAAGTTCTTGAAGCAGAATCATGACACGAAAACAGTTCAAGTAAGATTTTCACTCGAAATAAGATTGTTAAAGTTATAGAAATTGAATCAAAGTTTGAATATGAGTATTACCTTGTATTATAAATATATCTTACTTTAAATAAGAAAGATTTCTTGAGGTTGGATGATCACTCTACAAGATTGGAAGTGAGCTAGCAAACCTGGAAGTATTCTTGATTTTATGAAATTAGAACTTGTAGAATTTATGAAGAACACTTAGAACTTGAAGATAGAACTTGAGAGAGATCAATTAGATGAATAAAATTGAAGAATGAAAGTGTTTGTAGGTGTTTTTGGTCGTTGGTGTATGGATTAGATATAAAGGATATGTAATTTTATTTTCATGTAAATAAGTCATGAATGATTATTCATATTTTTGTAATTTTATGAGATATTTCATGCTAGTTGTCAAATGATGGTTCCCACATGTGTTAGGTGACTCACATGGGCAGCTAAGAGCTGATCATTGGAGTGTATATACTAATAGTACATACATCTAAAAGCTGTGTATTGTACGAGTACGAATACGGGTGCATACGAGTAGAATTGTTGATGAAACTGAACGAGGATGTAATTGTAAGCATTTTTGTTAAGTAGAAGTATTTTGATAAGTGTCTTGAAGTCTTTTAAAAGTGTATGAATACATATTAAAACACTACATGTATATACATTTTAACTGAGTCGTTAAGTCATCGTTAGTCGTTACATGTAAGTGTTGTTTTGAAACCTTTAGGTTAACGATCTTGTTAAATGTTGTTAACCCAATGTTTATAATATCAAATGAGATTTTAAATTATTATATTATTATGATATTATGATATATGAATATCTCTTAATATGATATATATACATTAAATGTCGTTACAACGATAATCGTTACATATATGTCTCGTTTCAAAATCATTAAGTTAGTAGTCTTGTTTTTACATATGTAGTTCATTATTAATATACTTAATGATATTTTTACTTATAATAATATCATGTTAACTATATATATAACCATATATATGTCATCATATAGTTTTTACAAGTTTTAACGTTCGTGAATCACCGGTCAACTTGGGTGGTCAATTGTCTATATGAAACCTATTTCAATTAATCAAGTCTTAACAAGATTGATTGCTTAATATGTTGAAAACACTTAATTATGTAAATAAAAATTTCATTTAATATATATATAAACATGGAAAAGTTCGAGTCACTACAGTACCTACCAGTTAAATAAATTTCGTCCCGAAATTTTAAGCAGTTGGAGGTGTTGACGTATCTTCTGGAAATAAATGCGGGTATTTCTTCTTCATCTGATCTTCTCGTTCCCAGGTGAACTCGCGTCCTCTACGAGCATTCCATTGAACCTTAACAATTGGTATCTTGTTTTGCTTAAGTCTTTTAACCTCACAATCCATTATTTCGACGGGTTTTTCGATGAATTGAAGTTTTTCGTTGATTTGGATTTCATCTAACGGAATAGTGAGACCTTCTTTAGCAAAATATTTCTTCAAATTCGAGACGTGGAAAGTGTTATGTACAGCCGCGAGTTGTTGAGGTAACTCAAGTCGGTAAGCTACTGGTCCGACACGATCAATAATCTTGAATGGTCCGATATACCTTGGATTTAATTTCCCTCGTTTACCAAATCGAACAACACCTTTCCAAGGTGCAACTTTAAGCATGACCATCTCTCCAATTTCAAATTCTATATCTTTTCTTTTAATGTCAGCGTAGCTCTTTTGTCGACTTTGGGCGGTTTTCAACCGTTGTTGAATTTGGATGATCTTCTCGGTAGTTTCTTGTATTATCTCTGGACCCGTAATCTGTCTATCCCCCACTTCACTCCAATAAATCAGAGACCTACACTTTCTACCATAAAGTGCTTCAAACGGCGCCATCTCAATGCTTGAATGGTAGCTGTTGTTGTAGGAAAATTCTGCTAACGGTAGATGTTGATCCCAACTATTTTCGAAATCAATAACACATGCTCGTAGCATGTCTTCAAGCGTTTATATTGTCCTTTCGCTCTGCCCATCAGTTTGTGGATGATAGGCAGTACTCATGTTTAGACGAGTTCCTAATGCTTGCTGTAATGTCTGCCAGAATCTTGAAATAAATCTGCCATCCCTATCAGAGATAATAGAGATTGGTATTCCATGTCTGGAGACGACTTCCTTCAAATACAGTCGTGCCAACTTCTCCATCTTGTCATCTTCTCTTATTGGCAGGAAGTGTGCTGATTTAGTGAGACAATCAACTATTACCCAAATAGTATCAAAACCACTTGCAGTCCTTGGCAATTTAGTGATGAAATCCATGGTAATGTTTTCCCATTTCCATTCTGGGATTTTGGGTTGTTGAAGTAGACCTGATGGTTTCTGATGCTCAGCTTTGACCTTAGAACACGTCAAACATTCTTCTACATATTTAGCAACATCGGCTTTCATACCCGGCCACCAAAAATGTTTCTTGAGATCCTTGTACATCTTCCCCGTTCCAGGATGTATTGAGTATCTGGTTTTATGAGCTTCTCTAAGTACCATTTCTCTCATATCTCCAAATTTTGGTACCCAAATCCTTTCAGCCCTATACTGGGTTCCGTCTTCCTGAATATTAAGATGCTTCTCTGATCCTTTGGGTATTTCATCCTTTAAATTTCCCTCTTTTAAAACTCCTTGTTGCACCTCCTTTATTTGAGTAGTAAGGTTATTGTGAATCATTATATTCATAGATTTTACTCGAATGGGTTCTCTGTCCTTCCTGCACAAGGCGTCGGCTACCACATTTGCCTTCCCCGGGTGGTAACGAATCTCAAAGTCGTAATCATTCAACAATTCAATCCACCTACGCTGCCTCATATTCAATTGTTTCTGATTAAATATGTGTTGAAGACTTTTATGGTCGGTATATATAATACTTTTGACCCCATATAAGTAGTGCCTCCAAGTCTTTAATGCAAAAACAACCGCGCCTAATTCCAAATCATGCGTCGTATAATTTTGTTCGTGAATCTTCAATTGTCTAGACGCATAAGCAATCACCTTCGTTCGTTGCATTAATACACAACCAAGACCTTGCTTTGATGCGTCACAATAAATTACAAAATCATCATTCCCTTCAGGCAATGACAAAATAGGTGCCGTAGTTAGCTTTTTCTTCAATAACTGAAATGCTTTCTCTTGTTCATCCTTCCATTCAAATTTCTTCCCTTTATGCGTTAATGCAGTCAAGGGTTTTGCTATTCTGGAAAAGTCTTGGATGAACCTTCTGTAGTAACCAGCTAGTCCTAAAAACTGGCGTATGTGTTTCGGAGTTTTCGGGGTTTCCCACTTTTCAACAGTTTCTATCTTTGCCGGATCCACCTTAATACCTTCTTTGTTCACTATGTGACCGAGGAATTGAACTTCTTCCAACCAAAATGCACACTTTGAAAACTTAGTGTACAATTCTTCCTTCCTCAATACTTCTAACACCTTTCTCAAATGTTCACTGTTGTCTTGGTCATTGTTTGAGTAAATAAGTATGTCATCAATGAAAACAATGACAAACATGTCAAGGTATGGTCCACACACTCGGTTCATAAGGTCCATGAACACAGCTGGTGCATTAGTTAAACCAAACGGCATGACCATAAACTCTTAATGACCGTAACGTGTTCTGAAAGCAGTCTTTGGAATATCATCTTCTTTCACCCGCATTTGATGATACCCGGAACGTAAGTCAATCTTTGAATAAATAGACGAGCCTTGTAGTTGATCAAATAAGTCGTCGATTCTCGGTAGTGGGTAGCGGTTCTTGATGGTAAGTTTGTTCAACTCTCGGTAGTCGATACACAACCTGAATGTACCATCTTTCTTCTTGACAAACAAAACAGGAGCTCCCCACGGTGATGTGCTTGGTCGAATGAAACCACGCTCTAAAAGTTCTTGTAATTGGCTTTGCAGTTCTTTCATCTCGCTGGGTGCTAGTCTGTAAGGAGCACGAGCTATTGGTGCAGCTCCTGGTACAAGATCTATTTGAAATTCAACGGATCGATGTGGGGGTAATCCCGGTAATTCTTTCGGAAATACATCGGGAAATTCTTTTGCGACGGGAACATCATTGATGCTCTTTTCTTCAGTTTGTACTTTCTCGACGTGTCATAACCCGTCCTAAACCATAAGGACAAATATAATAACATATGATTTCATCGCGAGGTATTGACCTCTATATGCGACATTTTTCAAAGAAAACTGCATTCGTTTTTACAATACAAACCATAACTTTTATTAAAAATACAAAGTTTAAACAACATAATAATGATTATCGTTTAGCGATAATCTTAGCCTTACAAACTTTACATGTGATGATAACAACACGATTTCCAACGTATTTTACATTACAATTTCTCCGATATGCAGTTTTATTTTTGACACAAATATGCATACTCAAGATCTTGCTTAAATTCAACATGTTGCAGCGGAAGCTTTTAGTTATCACCTGAGAATAAACATGCTTAAAACGTCAACATAAAGTTGGTGAGATATAGGTTTAATGCCGGCAGCGTTATAAATATAGACCACAAGATTTCATATATAAACGTTTTAATAAAAATATTCTAAGTTGTTGAGCACTTGATAACCATACTTAACATTTAATCAACGTCGCATATTCCCTTTATTATGAAATCTTACTACACCGTACCAAGTGTAGTCACCGAAACGAAGTACTGTGCAACCGTTGAATACTGGTCGTCCAGTCTGGTTGGGGTTGTCAGGCCCGATAGATCTATCAACAGGATTCGCGTTTACAATACCACATGTAAATAGTAGTTACCAAGCTATTAGGGAAGATATGCAAGGTGGTACAACTCAACGTAGAATATATTTTAAGTACTTGTGTCCATGGCTTAAAACATAAAATGCATGTATTCTCATCCCAAAATATTTGTAGAGTTTAAAAATGGGACTATATACTCACTTTTGCCTTGAAGGTATTTAATTCGACTTGGTCTCCGATAGATATCACGAACTTAACCTTATATATAATATATCTGAAATGTCCCGTTCTTATTGATTAAAAACGTTCCATATTAATTGATTTCGTTGCGAGGTTTTGACCTCTATATGAGACGTTTTTCAAAGACTGCATTCATTTTAAAACAACCATAACCTTTATTTCATCAATAAAGGTTTAAAAAGCTTTACGTAGATTATCAAATAATGATAATCTAAAATATCCTGTTTACACACAACCATTACATAATGGTTTACAATACAAATATGTTACAACAAAATAAGTTTCTTGAATGCAGTTTTTACACAATATCATACAAGCATGGACTCCAAATCTCGTCCTTATTTAAGTATGCGAGAACGGAAGCTCTTAATAATCACCTGAGAATAAACATGCTTAAAACGTCAACAAAAATGTTGGTGAGTTATAGGTTTAACCTATATATATCAAATCATAATAATAGACCACAAGATTTCATATTTCAATACACATCCCATACATAGAGATAAAAATCATTCATATGGTGAACACCTGGTAACTGACATTAACAAGATGCATATATAAGAATATCCCCATCATTCCGGGACACCCTTCGGATATGATATAAATTTCGAAATACTAAAGCATCCTGTACTTTGGATGGGGTTTGTTAGGCCCAATAGATCTATCTTTAGGATTCGCGTCAATTATGGTGTCTGTTCCCTAATTCTTAGATTACCAGACTTAATAAAAAGGGGCATATTCGATTTCAATAATTCAACCATAGAATGTAGTTTCACGTACTTGTGTCTATTTTGTAAATCATTTATAAAACCTGCATGTATTCTCATCCCAAAAATATTAGATTTTAAAAGTGGGACTATAACTCACTTTCACAGATTTTTACTTCGTCGAGAAGTAAGACTTGGCCACTGTTGATTCACGAACCTATATCAATATATACATATATATTAAAGTATGGTCAAAATATATTTACAACACTTTTAATATATTTTGATGTTTTAAGTTTATTAAGTCAGCTGTCCTCGTTAGTAACCTACAACTAGTTGTCCACAGTTAGATGTACAGAAATAAATCAATAAATATTATCTTGAATCAATCCACGACCCAGTGTATACGTATCTCAGTATTGATCACAACTCAAACTATATATATTTTGGAATCAACCTCAACCCTGTATAGCTAACTCCAACATTCACATATAGAGTGTCTATGGTTGTTCCGAAATATATATAGATGTGTCGACATGATAGGTCGAAACATTGTATACGTGTCTATGGTATCTCAAGATTACATAATATACAATACAAGTTGATTAAGTTATGGTTGGAATAGATTTGTTACCAATTTTCACGTAGCTAAAATGAGAAAAATTATCCAATCTTGTTTTACCCATAACTTCTTCATTTTAAATCCGTTTTGAATGAATCAAATTGCTATGGTTTCATATTGAACTGTATTTTATGAATCTAAACAGAAAAAGTATAGGTTTATAGTCGGAAAAATAAGTTACAACTCGTTTTTGTAAAGGTAGTCATTTCAGTCGAAAGAACGACGTCTAGATGACCATTTTAGAAAACATACTTCCACTTTGAGTTTAACCATAATTTTTGGATATAGTTTCATGTTCATAATAAAAATCATTTTCTCAGAATAACAACTTTTAAATCAAAGTTTATCATAGTTTTTAATTAACTAACCCAAAACAGCCCGCGGTGTTACTACGACGGCGTAAATCCGGTTTTACAGTGTTTTTCGTGTTTCCAGGTTTTAAATCATTAAGTTAGCATATCATATAGATATAGAACATGTGTTTAGTTAATTTTAAAAGTCAAGTTAGAAGGATTAACTTTTGTTTGCGAACAAGTTTAGAATTAACTAAACTATGTTCTAGTGATTACGAGTTTAAACCTTCGAATAAGATAGTTTTATATATATGAATCGAATGATGTTATGAAAATCATTACTACCTCAAGTTTAGTAGGTAAACCTACTGGAAGTGACAAGAAATGATCTAGCTTCAAAGGATCTTGGATGGCTTGAAAGTTCTTGAAGTAGGATCATGACACAAAAACAAGTTTAAGTAAGATTTTTGCTCGAATTAAGATAGTTTATAGTTATAGAAATTGAATCAAAGTTTGAATATGAATATTACCTTGAATAAGAAAGATAACCTACTGTATATAACAAAGGTTTCTTGATCTTAGATGATTACTTGGAATGGATTAGAAAGCTTGGAAGTAAATTAGTAAACTTGAAGGGATTTTTGAAGTATTCTTGAAGTGTTCTTCCTATGATGATTATAGCTTGATTCTTGAAGTGATTTTTGATGAAGATGATGATTAACTACTGGAAAAATACGTTCATAATAGTGTGGGTGTGTTGAGAGAGAATTAGAAAGAGATTTGGAAGTGAAATGGAGTGAATGATGAGTGTTAATTGGTGAGTGGTGAGTGGGGTTAAAAGGAGTTCTAGTTAGTTGACTAGCTCATGGTAGAAGTTAAAATTGATTAGTCATACATGACATAATCAAGAGTGGAATCCCATGCTAGTTCCTATTGGTATATACCCATAGTAAGTACGTTTTGAAGCTGTGTATAATACGGGTAAGAATACGACTAGAATTCTTGATGAAAGAAAAGAATGGGAAAGTAACTGTAACCATTTTCGTTAAGTATGAGTGTTTTGATATATGTCTTGAAGTCTTCCAAAAGTATTTTAATACATCTAAATACACTACATGTATATACATTTTAACTGAGTCGTTAAGTCATCGTTAGTCGTTACATGTAAGTGTTGTTTTGAAACCTTTAAGTTAACGATCTCAATTAATATTGTTAACCCATTGTTTATTATATCTAATGAGATGTTAAATTATTATATTATCATGATATTATGATATATTAATATATCTTAATATGATATATATACATTTAAATGTCGTTACAACGATAATCGTTACATATATGTCTCGTTTCGAAATCCTTAAGTTAGTAGTCTTGTTTATATGTATATAACTCATTGTTAGTATACTTATGGAGATACTTACTTATCATAATCTCATGTTAGCCATATGTATATCCATATATATATCATCATGTCGTTTTTACAAGTTTTAACGTTCGTGAATCGCCGGTCAACTTGGGTGGTCAATTGTCTATATGAAACATATTTCAATTAATCAAGTCTTAACAAGTTTGATTGCTTAACATGTTGGAAACATTTAATCATGTAAATATCAATCTCAATTAATATATATAAACATTGAAAAGTTCGGGTCACTACAATATCAACATATTTTCTTTTTAAGTAATCGTTACATATATATATATATATATATATATACTTTTAATACTTTTAATATTTTCTTAGTCCGTAGTTAGCAGTCCGATGTTAGTGGTCCACAATTAGTTGCTTAAATAAAATAAATAAAGACCCCATCGTATTCGTATTGATTAGAATTAATCTCAACCCATGGTACCATGTTGTCAAATGACGTGTTGCGTACATAAAATACCGTGTTGTCAAATGACGTGTTGCGTACAATCATGAGGTCTTATGATTAATCTTCTCGTGTTGTTTACGGGTGGTCCTGAAATATATAAAATCAAATCATAAGTAATTATATATAAAATATCATATTAATTAGAAAAGATATGATTAATTTACTTTTTCTCCAAATATTTTCGTAGCTAAACTAGCTTCGGATACCCAATCTTGTTTTAGTCGTAGTTTCTTCATTACAATTCCGTTTTTGTTGGTTCAACTTGCCACTTCCTTAGATCGAGTCAAATTTTAAGAATATGAACTGAAAATACCTTAGTTTGTATTC
The DNA here is from genome assembly GCF_046630445.1 of Rutidosis leptorrhynchoides. Classification (NCBI taxonomy): domain Eukaryota; kingdom Viridiplantae; phylum Streptophyta; class Magnoliopsida; order Asterales; family Asteraceae; genus Rutidosis; species Rutidosis leptorrhynchoides. The sequence continues at coordinate 242,834,003 of NC_092336.1, forward strand.
GAAATCATAGGTTATAGGTCAAACTTTGGTGAAACTTATGAAAGTGATCATTTTCCATCATAAAAACAACATTTAATGATCATTTTTCTAAAAATACTTACACTTTGAGTTAAACCATGAAATTTTTATGTGTTAACATATTCATAAGAAATATCATTTTTCCAGAACATGAACTTCCAATTCAAAGTTCAAGATGGTTTTTAATTATCCAACCCAAAACAGCCCCCGGTTGCACTCCGACGACGTAGATTTAGTTTTAAGGTGTTCTTTGTAAAACCAAGTTATATCTTGTTAAGTTAGCATATCATTATGATATATTATAGGTCTTGAAGTGTTTTAAAAGTTAAGTTAAAAGGATCTATTTAGTTTGCAAACAAGTTTGAAATCATTCAAACTATGTTCTTGTTGTTAAAATTTTACAACATAAAATAAGATAGCTATATAATTATGAATCGAACAAGATTATGAACAAGGTTACTACCTAAAGTTACTTGGACAAAGTTACTGTAAGAGATAAGAAAAAATCTTGGAATCAAAGAGTGGTGGAGTTAGATCAAAAGGTTGGAAGTATACTTCTTCAAATGGGTGGTTATTTTGATATGTTCTTGAAAGAGTTTTCTTATGGTGTTTAAGGCTTGTAATTGAAGCTAAATGATGGAGAAAATGCTTGGAGATGATCAAATATGAAGTTAAGAGTATTTTGAGAGAGAAATGAGGGTGCATTTATGAGAAAATGGAGTGAAGAAATGGTGTTCATTCATAAAAACGTTTTTAGTTTATAAAGAAAGAAAAGGATTCCTAATTTTGTTTTCTTACTAATAATTCATGCTACTTGACAAATCCTAGTTACCTCATATCTAGGGCAGTAATAATGTTAATTAGAATGTTGATTTTATGTGTATATACCAATAGTAAATACGTATAGAAGCTTGGTATGATACGGGTACATATACCCTAGATATACGTATAGAAATCTTGAGGAAACGGAACGAGAATTCAAATATAGCTATCTTTTGTGAATATACTTATATTGTTTTATGTATTTAAGTCCTTAAAAAGTGATTAAATACATTATATATACGATACATGTATAAGCATTATAGGTTATAAGTATATATATTAAAGAATGTTACGTATAGTTATCGTTTTGAAAACTTAAGTTAGTAGTTTCAAAATATACTTATAACTCATTGTCACTAGTACACAATGAGATGTTAAACCATCCTTAGATCATGTTAAATATATATAAATACATATATATACACAAACATATAATTATCGTATGTTATATAGTTCGTGATATCATCGGTCATATTGGACGGTCAAACGTTGTGTAAAACTCTTTTCAAAAACACAAGTCTCAACAATTTGGATTGCTTATCATGTTGGTATGGTTTAATTTATGTAAATATTAATCACATAAGTATAAAATAATCGGAAAAATCCGGGTCGTTACAGTACCTACCCGTTAAATAAATTTCGTCCCGAAATTTTAAAGTTGTACTTATTTTGCGTTCTCGGGAAACAAATGTGGGTACTTTTGTTTCATCTGATCCTCTCATTCCCAAGTAAACTCGAGACCTCTTCGAGCATTCCAATGAACCTTAACGATTGGTATGTTGCTCTGCTTGAGCCGTTTAACTTCACGGTCCATGATTTCGACTGGTTCTTCTATGAATTGTAGTTTCTCGTCGACTTGGATTTCTTCAAGAGGAATGGTGAGATCTTCCTTTGCAAGATATTTCTTGAGGTTTGAGACGTGAAATGAATTATGTACTCCGGCAAGTTGTTGTGGTAACTCGAGTCGATAAGCTACCGGTCCGATGCGTTCGATGATCTTGAACGAGCCTACATACCTTGGGTTCAGTTTACCCCTTTTTCCAAAACGTATTACACCTTTCCAAGGTGACACCTTTAGCATAACCATGTCACCAATTTGAAACTCTAATGGTTTCCTTCAGACATCGGCGTAGCTCTTTTGGCGACTACGGGCTGTCCTCAATCTCTCCTTAATTTGTACTATCTTCTCAGTCGTTTCGTGTATGATCTCGGGACCAGTTAATTGTCGATCTCCTACTTCATTCCAACAGATAGGGGATCTACAGTTCCTTCCATATAATGCTTCGAATGGTGCAGCTTTAATGCTCGTATGATAACTATTATTATACGAGAATTCTGCTAATGGTAGATATTTATCCCTTCCGTTTCCAAAATCGATCACACATGCCTTGAGCATGTCTTCAAGAGTCTGAATTGTTCTTTCACTCTGCCCGTCAGTTTGCAGATGATATGCGGTACTCATATCCAAACGAGTTCCCAGGGCCTCCTGTAGTGATTGCCAAAACTTTGATGTAAATCTACTATCACGATCGGATATAATGGAAATTGGTATTCCATGCCTTGAAACAATTTCCTTTATGTATAATCGTAATAGTTTCTCCATTCTATCCGTTTTATTTATAGGCAAGAAATGTGGAGATTTGGTGAGACGATCAACTATTACCCAAATGGTGTCATAACCCCAGGCAGTCTTAGGTAACTTTGTGATGAAATCCATGGTAATACCATCCCATTTCCATTCTGGGATTTCTGGTTGTTGAAGTAACCCTGACGGCTTCTGGTGTTCTGCTTTAACTTTGGAACAAGTTAAACATTCCCCAACATATGTTGCAACGTCTGTCTTTAAATTAGGCCACCAATAATGCATCTTAAGATATTGGCACATCTTTCCAACTCCAGGATGTATCGAGTATCTTGTCTTGTGCGCCTCATTCAATATCAACTTCCTTAATCCACCCAACTTCGGTACCCAAATACAGTTTGCAAAATATCGAATTCCGTCTTCCCGTATAACGAGTTGCTTCTCATACTTCTTCATTATTTCATTTCCTATATTTTATTTAGTAAGAGCTTCTCGTTGAGCCTCTTTGATTTGTGAGTTGAGATTCATGCGAATTTTTATGTTCATCGCTCGTACTCGAATTGGTTCCCGTTCCTTTCTGCTTAAAGCGTCAGCCACCACGTTCGCTTTCCCGGGATGATAGCGAATTTCACAATCATAGTCATTTATCAGCTCGACCCACCTACGTTGCCTAATGTTCAGTTGTTTCTGATCAAAAATATGTTGAAGGCTTTTATGATCAGTAAACATAGTGCATTTAACCCCATATAAATTGTGTCTCCATATCTTCAAATCAAACACTACTACTCCCAATTCTAAATCATGCGTCGTATAATTATGCTCGTGAATCTTCAATTGTCGGGATGCGTATGCAATAACTTTCTTTCGTTGCATAAGGACGCAAGCAAAACCTTGTCGCGAAGCGTCACAATATATCTCAAAATCATCGTTCCATTCAGGTAACGATAAAATAGGCGCCGTAGTCAACTTCTTCTTCAATAATTGAAATGCACTCTCCTGCTCAGAGGTCCATTCATACTTCTTCCCTTTTTGTGTTAATGCTGTTAATGGTTTAGCTATTCGGGTAAAATCTTGAATAAACCTTCTATAATAACCAGCTAAACCCAAAAATTGGCGTATCTGCGTTGGTGTCTTAGGAGTCTCCCATTTTTCAATGGCCTCAATTTTAGATGGATCAACCTGAATTCCTTTGCTACTAACAACGTGGCCAAGAAATTGCACTTTTTTCAACCAAAATGCACACTTAGAAAATTTGGCGTATAACTGTTCTTTTCTTAACAATTCTAATACCAACCTTAAATGCTGCTCATGCTCTTGCTCACTCTTGGAATAGATAAGAATATTATCAATGAAAATGTAACAAACTTATCTAAATACGGACTACAAACTCGATTCATAAGGTCCATGAATACAGCTGGTGCATTCGTTATTCCAAACGGCATGACCAAAAATTTGTAATGACCGTAGCGTGTCCGGAAAGCAGTTTTCAGAATATCTTCTTCTTTGACACGTAGTTGATGATAGTCCGATCTTAAGTCGATTTTCGAGTACACACATGATCCTTGCAATTGATCAAATAATTCGTTAATTCTCGGTAGTGGATACCGATTCTTGATAGTTAACTTATTTAATTCACGATAATCTATACATATCCTAAAAGATCCATCTTTCTTTTTAACAAATAAAATTGGAGCTCCCCACGGTGAAGTACTTAGTCGTATGAATCCTCGGTCCAGTAATTCTTTTAACTAACTCTGAAGTTCTTTTAACTCGGACGGTGAAAGTCTATATGGAGCACGAGCAACCGGTGCAGCACCTGGTACAAGATCTATTTGAAATTCTACAGACCTGAAAGGAGGTAGTCCCGGTAATACTTCCGGAAATACATCGGGAAAGTCTCTTACTACATTTACATCGTTAATATTCTTCTCCTTTTCTTCAACTTTCTTTACATGTGCTAGGATGGCATAACATCCCTTTTCTAAGCACTTTCGAGCTTTCAAACAGCTAATGAGATTTAGGTTTGGGTTACCTTTATCTCCGTAAATCATTATCATTGATTTATCCTTTCGAGGAATACGAATTTCCTTTTCAGCACACACCACTTCGACTCCTACTTTGGACATCCAGTCCATGCCAATAATTACGTCAAAACTTCCTAATTCTATGGGTATCAAATCAATCTTAAATGTTTCTCTGGCTAAATTTATTTTACAATCACGGCAAATTTTATCTGCTTTAATTAGTTTACCATTAGCTAACTCAATCATGTACTTAGCATCTAGAGGTAATGATGAACAATTCAATTTAGCGTAAAAGTCTCTACACACGTAACTTCTATTGACACTAGTATCAAATATAATAGATGCTGATAAGTTATTAATGATAAACGTACCCGTAACAAGCTCCGGGTCTTCACACGCCTCTCTAGCATTAATAATAAATGCTCTTCCACGTGCAGATCCATTATTATTCTCTGGATTCGGGCACTGACTCTTATAATGACCTTGTTTCCCACACCCATAACAGGTAACAGTGGCCAAGGCAGTTCTATTTGCATTGGTGGCAGGAGTCTTGGTGCCATTTGTATTTGTAACAGGAATCCGACAATCTTCAGCAAGATGACCCAGTCGATAACAATTTTCGCACACCACATTACAATAACCAGAGTGATGTTTGTGGCATCTGTTACATAAAGGATTTCGTCCTTTGTAACCAGAGCTTGAACCACTACCCGCACCTTGCGTGGTTTCTTGTTTCTTGTTGGATTGTTGATTACCTTCCCACTTTCTTTTGTTTTCTGATGTCTTGACATCGGTGCTCTTATCCAGAATAATCTGGTCCATCAACTCGTTTGCCATGGTGATGGCTTCGTGAATAGTCTTGGGTTTCGATGCTGTAACATTTGCTTTGACATTTTTAGGCAAACCATCGTTGTACAGTTCTATCTTCCGTTCTTCGGTTGGTACCAATTCGGGACATAGCAAAGCTAATTCCATGAATCGCTGATTGTAGTTGGTGAGTTCAGTGCCAACAACTTTCAGGCTTCGTAATTCAACTTCCAACTTCCTAACCTCGTTCCTTGGACAATACTCGTTGATTAGCATTGTTTTGAATTCTTCCCAGGGAGTATCATAAGCTACATCTCCTCCTACGGCCTTCACATAGTTTTTCCACCACGTGAGTACACTATCTTGTAAGGTGCACGTTGCATACTTGGTCATGTCCTTCTCAATATAACCACTGATTTTAAACACAGACTCAATCTTTTCGATCCACCGGGTTAAACCGACTGGTCCTTCTGTTCCACTGAATGATGAGGGCTTGCAACCTTGAAAAGTTTTGTAAGTACATCCCACACGAGGATTTGGGTTAACTGCAGCACCTCTCGCAGCCTCGACCTATAACATTCTGTCGTCCACTCGTTGATTGATGAGTTCCTCGATTTCTTGTTCCGTCATTCTGTTCAATCGCGTCATAATCTTCAATAAGAATGAGAAAAATAATTATTCACATGGAATATTTTAGATGTAGTATGTATTTACAGTACATCGTAGCTTATTAATAATATGAACCAGTTATTATTATAAAATCCTTTTCTTCTTATTAGCGTTTTATAATTATATCTAGGGTAGCACCTACCCGTTAAAGTTCATACTTAATAGCTTAGTACAGAAATCAATTACTATCACCCAAATAATACTCAACCATGGAAAATTATTGCATTTCACACTTCACTATTTTACATATGCTTATCTTACATCAAACATTAAGCAAACCACACTAGTAATATTATACAAAATGTTATATGATCCCATGGTTTAAAACAACAGCTCATCATTTAACCCAAAATGTTTGTGTTCAAAGAAATCGCTTAAAGGTTATCTTGACTGTCTCCCTGCATTTTGGCTGAGGGGCTGAAGAACTGGATGCCATGATAGAACTAATAGGAATAGCGGGAATAGGGGTGGAAGTGTCTAGTGGAGTTGGTGCCACAACATCCTCACTAAACTTGGGATTTGGATTTTCCAATTCAGTAGCCTTTCGTTTCTTTCCTCTTTCAAACTTGTCTTTCATAATTTCCTGTATTTCTTCCTCCTCAGGATCACTTTTCGGTTCCTCTTCAATTGATTCATCCGAAAATTGTGAGTCTTCCCCAAAGGTGTCATTTTCATCATCGGATAGGTTAATGACTGGAACACCATCTGAAGATTCTGGTTCGGAGTCGCTGAATGTGATAACAAGTTCTAAGCCAGACATCTATCACATAACAACTAGCAAATTAGTACCACATAATATTTACATATTAATTTTTAACCAACAAGGATAAGCAATAGTTTTCGAAATCAAACACGGTCAAAGTCCAGACTCACTAATGCATCCTAACAAACTCGATAAGACACGCTAATGTAAATTTTCTGGTTCTCTAAGACGAACGCTCTGATACCACATGTCATAACCCATCCTAAACCATAAGGACAAATATAATAACATATGATTTCATCGCGAGGTATTGACCTCTATATGCGACATTTTTCAAAGAAAACTGCATTCGTTTTTACAATACAAACCATAACTTTTATTAAAAATACAAAGTTTAAACAACATAATAATGATTATCGTTTAGCGATAATCTTAGCCTTACAAACTTTACATGTGATGATAACAACACGATTTCCAACGTATTTTACATTACAACTTCTCCGATATGCAGTTTTATTTTTGACACAAATATGCATACTCAAGATCTTGCTTAAATTCAACATGTTGCAGCGGAAGCTTTTAGTTATCACCTGAGAATAAACATGCTTAAAACGTCAACATAAAGTTGGTGAGATATAGGTTTAATGCCGGCAGCGTTATAAATATAGACTACAAGATTTCATATATAAACGTTTTAATAAAAATATTCTAACTTGTTGAGCACTTGATAACCATACTTAACATTTAATCAACGTCGCATATTCCCTTTATTATGAAATCTTACTACACCGTACCAAGTGTAGTCACCAAAACGAAGTACTGTGCAACCGTTGAATACTGGTCATCCAGTCCGGTTGGGGTTGTCAGGCCCGATAGATCTATCAACAGGATTCGCGTTTACAATACCACATGTAAATAGTAGTTACCAAGCTATTAGGGAAGATATGCAAGGTGGTACAACTCAACGTAGAATATATTTTAAGTACTTGTGTCCATGGCGTAAAACATAAAATGCATGTATTCTCATCCCAAAATATTTGTAGAGTTTAAAAATGGGACTATATACTCACTTTTGCCTTGAAGGTATTTAATTCGACTTGGTCTCCGATAGATATCACGATCCTAACCTTATATATAATATATCAACATATTTTCTTTTTAAGTAATCGTTACATATATATATATATACTTTTAATACTTTTAATATTTTCTTAGTCCGTAGTTAGCAGTCCGATGTTAGTGGTCCACAATTAGTTGCTTAAATAAAATAAATAAAGACCCCATCATATTCGTATTTATTAGAATTAATCTCGACCCATGGTACCATGTTGTCAAATGACGTGTTGCGTACATAAAATACCGTGTTGTCAAATGACGTGTTGCGTACAATCATGAGGTCTTATGATTAATCTTCTCGTGTTGTTTACGGGTGGTCCTGAAATATATAAAATCAAATCATAAATAATTATATATAAAATATCATATTAATTAGAAAAGATATGATTAATTTACTTTTTCTCCAAATATTTTCGTAGCTAAACTAGCTTCGGATACCCAATCTTGTTTTAGTCGTAGTTTCTTCATTACAACTCCGTTTTTGTTGGTTCAACTTGCCACTTCCTTGGATCGAGTCAAATTTTAAGAATATGAACTGAAAATACCTTAGTTTGTATTCGAAATCATAGGTTATAGGTCAAACTTTGGTGAAACTTATGAAAGTGATCATTTTCCATCATAAAAACAACATTTAATGATCATTTTTCTAAAAATACTTACACTTTGATTTAAACCATGAAATTTTTATGTGTTAACATATTCATAAGAAATATCATTTTTCCAGAATATGAACTTTCAATTCAAAGTTCAAGATGGTTTTTAATTATCCAACCCAAAACAGCCCCCGGTTGCACTCCGACGAAGTAGATTCAGTTTTTAAGGTGTTCTTTGTAAAACCAAGTTATATCTTGTTAAGTTAGCATATCATTATGATATATTACAGGTCTTGAAGTGTTTTAAAAGTTAAGTTAGAAGGATCTATTTAGTTTGCAAACAAGTTTGAAATCATTCAAACTATGTTCTTGTTGTTAAAATTTTACAACATAAAATAAGATAGCTATATAATTATGAATCGAACAAGATTATGAACAAGGTTACTACCTCAAGTTACTTGGACAAAGTTACTGTAAGAGATAAGAAAAAATCTTGGAATCAAAGAGTGGTGGAGTTAGATCAAAAGGTTGGAAGTATACTTCTTCAAATGGGTGGTTATTTTGATATGTTCTTGAAAGAGTTTTCTTATGGTGTTTAAGGCTTGTAATTGAAGCTAAATGATGGAGAAAATGCTTGGAGATGATCAAATATGAAGTTAAGAGTATTTTGAGAGAGAAATGAGGGTGTAGGTATGAGAAAATGGAGTGAAGAAATGGTGTTCATTCATAAAAACGTTTTTAGTTTATAAAGAAAGAAAAGGATTCCTAATTTTGTTTTCTTACTAATAATTCATGCTACTTGACAAATCCTAGTTACCTCATATCTAGGGCAGTAATAATGTTGATTAGAATGTTGATTTGATGTGTATATACCAATATTAAATACGTATAGAAGCTTGGTATGATACGGGTACATATACCCTAGATATACGTATAGAAATCTTGAGGAAACGGAACGAGAATTCAAATATAGCTATCTTTTGTGAATATACTTATATTGTTTTATGTATTTAAGTCCTTAAAAAGTGATTAAATACATTATATATACGATACATGTATAAGCATTATAGGTTATAAGTATATATATCAAAGAATGTTACGTATATTTATCGTTTTGAAAACTTAAGTTAGTAGTTTCAAAATATACTTATAACTCATTGTCATTAGTACACAATGAGATGTTAAACCATCCTTAGATCATGTTAAATATATATAAATACATATATATACACAAACATATAATTATCGTATGTTATATAGTTCGTGATATCATCGGTCATATTGGACGGTCAAACGTTGTGTAAAACTCATTTCAAAAACACAAGTCTCAACAATTTGGATTGCTTATCATGTTGGTATGGTTTAATTTATGTAAATATTAATCTCATAAGTATAAAATGATCGAAAAAATCCGGGTCGTTACACGACGTGTGCTAGAATAGCATAGCAACCTTTTCTTATTAGTTTTTATGCCTTCAAATTACTAATAAGATGTAGCTTGGTGTTGCCCTTTTCTCCGTACACCATTAAGGGTTTTCCTTTTTCTCGTATAATGCAAATTTCATTTTTGTAACAAACGATCTCTGCTTTCACTTCTTTCAACCAGTCCATACCGATTATCACATCAAAACTCCCTAACTCTACTGGTATCAAGTCAATCTTAAATGTTTCGCTAACCAGTTTAATTTCTCGATTCCGACATATATTATCTGCTGAAATTAATTTACCATTTGCTAATTCGAGTAAAAATTTACTATCCAAAGGCGTCAATGGACAACTTAATTTAGCACAAAAATCTCTACTCATATAGCTTCTATCCACACCCGAATCAAATAAAACATAAGCAGATTTATTGTCAATAAGAAACGTACCCGTTACATGCTCCGGGTCTTCCTGTGCCTCTGCCGCATTAATATTGAAAACTCTTCCGCGGCCTTGTCCATTCGTGTTCTCTTGGTTCGGGCAATTTCTAATAATGTGGCCCGGTTTTCCACATTTATAACAAACTACATTGGCATAACTTGCTCCGACACTACTTGCTCCGCCATTACTCGTTCCGACACCATTTGTTCCTTTCGTTCTGTTAACCCCTGGTCCGTAGACCTCACACTTCGCCGCGCTATGACCATTTCTTTTACACTTGTTGCAAAATTTGGTGCAGAACCCCGAGTGATACTTTTCACACCTTTAGCATAGCGGCTTCTGATTGTTGTTGTTATTGTTGCGGTTATTATTGTTGTTGGGATGATTGTTGTAGCTGCTGTTGTTGTTGTTGTTGTTGTTGTTGTTGTTGTTGTTGTTGTTGTTGTTGTTGTTGTTGTTGTTGTTGTTATTGTTGTTGTTGTTGTTGTTGTTGGGCCGTTTGTTGTAGTTGCGATTGATGTTGCAATTGTTGGGATAGTTGTTGCGATTATTGTTGTAATTGTTGTTGTTGTTGTTGTTGTTGTTGTTGTTGTTGTTGTTGTATTGGTGATTCTTATCTCCGTTTTCCTCCCACTTTCTTTTGACTTGCTTCACATTGGCCTCTTCAGCAGTCTGTTCTTTAATTCTTTCTTCAATCTGGTTTACTAGTTTGTGAGCCATTCTACATGCCTGTTGTATGGAGGCGAGCTCGTGTGAACTTATATCTTCTTGGATTCTTTCCGGTAATCTTTTCACAAATGCGTCGGTCTTCTCTTCCTCATCTTCGAACGCTCCCGGACACAATAGGCATAATTCTATGAATCGTCTTTCGTACGTGGTAATATCAAATCCTTGAGTTCGTAACCCTCTAAGTTCTGTCTTGAGCTTATTGACCTCGGTTCTGGGACGATACTTCTCGTTCATCAAGTGCTTGAATACTGACCACGGTAGTACGTAAGCATCATCTTATCCCACTTGCTCTAGATAGGTATTCCACCATGTTAACGCAGAACCTATGAAGGTATGCGTAGCGTACTTCACTTTGTCCTCTTCAGTACAATTACTTATGGCAAACACCGATTCAACCTTCTCGGTCCACCATTTCAATCCGATTGGTCCTTCGGTTCCATCAAATTTCAAAGGTTTGCAGGTAGTGAATTCTTTGTAGGTGCATCCTACACGATTTCCTGTACTGCTAGATCCAAGGTTATTGTTGGTATGTAGCGCAGCCTGTACTGTGGCTATGTTTGAAGCAAGAAAGGCACGAAATTTCTCTTCGCTCATATTCAAGGTGTGTCGAGTAGTCGGTGCCATTTCCTTCAAAATAGTCAAATGAAACGAGTTAATCATATAGAATATCAAGAGTAGTCAATAGTATTTCGTAGCGTAATATGAACTTATTTATAAAAGCTCTTTCTTCATATTAGCATTTTATACTCTTTAATTCGGGTAGTACCTACCCGTTAAGTTCATACTTAGTAGCTAACATACCATTTCAACTACTACAATTCTATATGAAAAACTAATCACAAAAAAAAAAAATATCATATTCAAACCTTTATACAATAACTTGCAAACTTACAATACCGCTTTTTTTTACATATATCATGAAATATAGCACATAAAACTTTGATACAAAGTAGTTGCGAAGATAATTCTAGTTAATAAATAAGGCGTTCAGCAAAGGTAATAAAGACACGTAATTCATACGTCCAGAACCAAGTCATGCATTCTGGTTTTACTAATACCACTTCCCATCCTTGGTTTTGTGGAACATAACCGTTGTGACCGATAGTAAGACAATGTGTTGTAACGTCGTCAAAAGGATGAAGGTTACGTAATGACCAACCGTCTCGTAATAACCTAAAAACCTCATTTCTTACCCCAATTACCGACTCCGTCACTTGTGGGAACATTTTGTTTAATAGTTGTAGCCCGATGTTCTTGTTCTCACTTTGGTGAGAAGCGAACATTACTAACCCGTAAGCATAACATGCTTCTTTATGTTGCATGTTAGCCGCTTTTTCTAAATCACGAAGTCCTATATTCGGATATATTGAGTCAAAATAATTTCTTAACCCGTTGCGTAAAATAGCATTTGGGTTTCTCGCAATATATGCGTCAAAGTAAACACATCGTAACTTATGGATTTCCCAATGTGATATCCCCCATCTTTCGAACGAAAGCCCTTTATAAATCAAGGCATTCTTGGAACGTTCTTCGAATGTCTTACAAACTGATCTCGCCTTAAATAGTTGTGCCGAGGAATTCTGACCGACTCTAGACAAGATTTCATCAATCATGTCTCCGGGTAGGTCTCTTAAAATATTGGGTTGTCTATCCATTTTGTGTTTTTATACTATAAAATAGACAAGAGTTAGATTCATAAACAAAATACTTATTAATACAAGCAATTTTTACATATATCATAAAGCATAAGCACACTATATTACATATATTACACCACACGAATACAATTATCGTATTCCGACTCGCTCATTTCTTCTTCTTCGGTTTTGGTTCGTTTTGCCAAGTTTCTAGGGATATATGATGTTCCCCTAATACGATCCGTCGTTTTCCACATTGGTTTAGAAAAAACCTGGTGGTTTAGAGGTTCCCGGGTTATTGTCACAACTTAAGAAATACGGGTGTTGACGATACATATAAAGTTCATCGGGTTTGGAATCAAATTTCTCTATTTTTATGCCCTTTCCCTTATTGTTCTCTTTGGCCTTATTAAATTGTGTTGGGGTAATTTCTATAACATCATCGGAATCCTTGTCGGGATCCGATTCATCGGAGAATTGGTAATCCTCCCAATACTTTGCTTCCTTGGCGGAAACACCATTGACCATAATTAACTTTGGTCGGTTGGTTGAGGATTTTCTTCTACTTAACCGTTTTATTATTTCCCCCACTGGTTCTATTTCTTCTTCCGGTTCCGATTCTTCTTCCGGTTCCGATTCTTCTTCCGGTTCCTCTTCGGGAACTTGTGAATCAGTCCACGAATCATTCCAATTTACATTTGATTCTTCATTATTATTAGGTGAGTCAATGGGACTTGTTCTAGAGGTAGACATCTATCACATAATATCAAACGCGTTAAGAGATTAATATATCACATAATATTCACATGTTAAAAATATGTAGTTTCCAACAAAATTTGTTAAGCAATCATTTTTCAAGTAAAAACGGTCGAAGTCCAGACTCACTAATGTATCCTAACAAACTCGATAAGACACACTAATGCAAAATTCTGGTTCTCTAAGACCAACGCTCGGATACCAACTGAAATGTCCCGTTCATATTGATTATAAACGTTCCATATTAATTGATTTCGTTGCGAGGTTTTGACCTCTATATGAGACGTTTTTCAAAGACTGCATTCATTTTTAAAACACTATTTTAACCTTTATTTTATCAATAAAGGTTTCAAAAGCATTACGTAGATTATCAAATAATGATAATCTAAAATATACTGTTTACACACGACCATTACATAATGGTTTACAATAGAAATATATTACATCGACATATGTTTCTTGAATGCAGTTTTTACATAATATCATACAAACATGGACTCCAAATCTTGTCCTTATTTTAGTATGCAATAGCGGAAGCTCCTAATATTCACCTGAGAATAAACATGCTTTAAACGTCAATAAAAATGTTGGTGAGTTATAGGTTTAACCTATATATATCAAATCGTAACAATAGACCACAAGATTTCATATTTCAATATACATCCCATACATAGAGATAAAAATCATTCATATGGTGAACACCTGGTAACCGACATTAACAAGATGCATATATAAGAATATCCCCATCATTCCAGGACACCCTTCGGATATGATATAAATTTTGAAGTACTAAAGCATCCGGTACTTTGGATGGGGTTTGTAAGGCCCAATAGATCTATCTTTAGGATTCGCGTCAATTAGGGTGTCTGTTCCCTAATTCTTAGATTATCAGACTTAATAAAAAGGGGCATATTCGATTTCGATAATTCAACCATAGAATATAGTTTCATGTACTTGTGTCTATTTTGTAAATCATTTATAAAACCTGCATGTATTCTCATCCCAAAAATATTAGATTTTAAAAGTGGGACTATAACTCACTTTCACAGATTTTTACTTCGTCGGGAAGTAAGACTTGGCCACTGGTCGATTCACGAACCTATAACAAATATGTACATATATATCAAAGTATATTCAAAATATATTTACAACACTTTTAATACATTTTGATGTTTTAAGTTTTTTAAGTCAGCTGTCATCGTTAGTAACCTACAACTAGTTGTCCAACGTTAGATGTACAGAAAAAAATTGATATATATTATCTTGAATCAATCCACGACCCAGTGTATACAAGTCTCAGGCTAGATCACAACTCAAAGTATATATATTTTTGGAATCAACCTCAACCCTGTATAGCTAACTCCCACATTACTGCATATAGAGTGTCTATGGTTGTTCCAAATAATATATACACATGGGTCGATATGATATGTCAAAACATTTACATACGTGTCTATGGTATCCCAAGATTACATAATATAGTAGAATACATGTATAATACAATATAAGTTAGCTAGGATATGATTAATATAGATTTGTTACCAATTTTCACGTTGCTACAACAAGAAAAATTATCCAATCTTGTTTTACCCATAACTTCTTCATTTTAAATCCGTTTTGAGTGAATAAAATTGCTATGGTTTCATATTGAACTCTATTTTAAGAATCTAAACAGAAAAAGTATAGGTTTATAGTCGGAAATATAAGTTACAAGTCATTTTTGTAAAGGTAGTCATTTCAGTCGAAAGAACGACGTCTAGATGAGCATTTTAGAAAACATACTTCCACTTTAAGTTTAACCATGATTTTTGGATATAGTTTCATGTTCATAAGAAAAATCATTTTCCCAGAAGAACAACTTTTAAATCAAAGTTTATCATAGTTTTTAATTAACTAACCCAAAACAGCCCGCGGTGTTACTACGACGACGTAAATCCGGTTTTACTGTGTTTTTCGTGTTTCCAGGTTTTAAATCATTAAGTTAGCATATCATATAGATATAGAACATGTGTTTAGTTGATTTTAAAAGTCAAGTTAGAAGGATTAACTTTTGTTTGCGAACAAGTTTAGAATTAACTAAACTATGTTCTAGTGATTACAAGTTTAAACCTTCGAATAAGATAGCTTTATATGTATGAATCGAATGATGTTATGAACATTATTACTACCTCAAGTTTTCTGGATAAATCTACTAGAAATGAGAAAAATGGATTTAGCTTCAAAGGATCCTTGGATGGCTTGAAAGTTCTTGAAGCAGAATCATGACACGAAAACAGTTCAAGTAAAATTTTCACTCGAAATAAGATTGTTATAGTTATAGAAATTGAATCAAAGTTTGAATATGAGTATTACCTTGTATTAGAAAGATATCTTACTGTAAATAAGAAAGATTTCTTGAGGTTGGATGATCACTCTACAAGATTGGAAGTAAGCTAGCAAACTTGGAAGTATTCTTGATTTTATGAAACTTGAACTTGTAGAATTTATGAAGAACACTTAGAACTTGAAGATAGAACTTGAGAGAGATCAATTAGATGAAGAAAATTGAAGAATGAAAGTGTTTGTAGGTGTTTTTGGCCATTGGTGTATGGATTAGATATAAAGGATATGTAATTTTGTTTTCATGTAAATAAGTCATGAATGATTACTCATATTTTTGTAATTTTATGAGATATTTCATGCTAGTTTCCAAATGATGGTTCCCACATGTGTTAGGTGACTCACATGGGCTGCTAAGAGCTGATCATTAGAGTGTATATACCAATAGTACATACATCTAAAAGCTGTGTATTGTACGAGTACGAATACGGGTGCATACGAGTAGAATTGTTGATGAAACTAAACGAGGGTGTATTATATTATCATGATATTATGATGTATGAATATCTCTTAATATGATATATATATATATTAAATGTCGTTACAATGATAATCGTTACATATATGTCTCGTTTCAAAATCATTAAGTTAGTAGTCTTGTTTTTACATATGTAGGTCATTATTAATATACTTAATGATATTTTTACTTATCATAATATCATGTTAACTATATATATAACCATATATATGTCATCATATAGTTTTTACAAGTTTTAACGTTCGTGAATCACCGGTCAACTTGGGTGGTCAATTGTCTATATGAAACCTATTTAAATTAATCAAGTCTTAACAAGTTTGATTGCTTAATATGTTGGAAACACTTAATTATGTAAATAACAATTTCATTTAATATATATATAAACATGGAAAAGTTCGAGTCACTACACCAGGCAGTCTGATCAGTTCCAAAAACAGTAGCTAAATGTGTTCCGGTGGGTTCTTGGTGCTTGATGCTCATCACGGTTCCCATCCTTGATGCGTATAGCTTCAAGTGTACAACTCGTTGATGGGTTTGTATCATCTTAACCAAGGTTTGACCATCATAACACTAGTGTAAGTCTAAGATAAGTTGCACAACTCACTTAAGAGTTGTATGTAGTTTGATGAACCAAAGTTACATCAAGATCTTAGATCCGACACATACATGAGTTACAAAAGTAATATTAAGCTATAAACTTGAGAGTAAACTAAATAATCAAGATCTTAAGTTGTAGAACTTAGATCTTAGGTAGATCTTAAAGATCCTAGACTAGAAAGTCTAGATCTAGTATTCTTAAGTTAGATCCTAAGTTATAACACTTGAATCTTTACTTTAATGAAACCATAAGTTATGAAACTTAGATTTTCATCTTGTAAAGTGTATATAAGCTTACAAGCTTTGTTTACAACATAATAAGTAGATCATAAGCTATAGAAACTTAGATCTTTCATAAGTATGTGAAGTTATAACTAGAAAGTTATACTTTCATGTTCTTGAACTTACAAGTTAACTTTAGTTCAAGAAAAATGGGATCAAGATTAACTAGTAACACTTGACCAACAACAACATGAATCACGAATTGAAAGTGCAAGAAAATGAAGAAATAACTAAGTTTACAAGTAATAAGTTCATGGTTGTTCATACTTTTAAAGATTCAAGCCAAGGCTTTGATCTTTAAGAAAGTAAACCTTAAGTTTACAACATGAACTCAAGTATGATTATAAACTCATGAACTTTAAATCTTTTAAAACATTAAGTGTAGAACCATAACTAGAAAGTTTAGGTTCTTGTATGAACAAGATGATATGAAGAACAAACTAGAAAGTTTGATTCTTAACAACAACAAACAACTACAAGTAATTAAACAACAACAAGAACAAGTAATGATGATGAATATGGTTCGGTTTTCATGGGGTAAAAAGAAAGAAAAATAAGCTTGATACTTACAAGTTAGAGAGCAAATGAGATGAGAGAAAGAAAGTGTAAGTTTGTGTGTGAGAATAATGAAGTAATACAAGTAATAAGTAACCAAAAAATTGAAACAAAACTCCCTCCCTCACAAGTGTTGGCCGACAGTTTTTAGGAGGAAAAGAGGGGTGGTCACAAGCTTGCTCTCATGCATGGGGCAGAGATGTTAGCCTAAAATGGTAATAAAGTAAATTGGCATGGGAAATATGGTGTAAATGTGTAAATAACTAGATTCCATTCACTTAATTAATCTTGTATTAAGCTTAACAAGTCATTAGCATAATGTTGGGCTCCTTAATAATCCATTAGGATAAGTAGGGTGGGCTTCTAAGTCCATTAACACAAGCCCAAGTCCAAGTAAGCAATAAACTAACTAAAAGCCCAAGTAATTAACTAGTAACCTTAGTTAATTAAAAATGATTAATAAAAATTAATCATGAATGTAAATAATATCCGAAATATTATTCGTGAAAAGTTCGTGTGTCACAAAGACGAGTCGGGACATGTAAAGTCAAATACGGTAACAAGTAACACGTATAAGAACACGTTTATTAAAACGCAAGCATTAATAATAAATTATTAATAATTAAATGTTGGAAAATCCAGGGTCGTTACAGTTTATCAAAGGTGGATCACAAGATTTCAGTTGTTTCATCCAGAAACGTTTATCAAAAGATTCTACGAAATTGAGCACCCTGGTAACTAAACTTTAACGTTATAATAAGTACCCCTGTTTTAACATACATGCAACCAACATGTACAATACACGCAAACCAACGTGTACTAAACTCAAATAGAATACGTCTGTTTTATAGTTCAGGATAGGGTTTCTATACCTGGAACAGACGGGGATGTCAAGCCCTATGGATCCATATATAACTACTCGCGCCCACCAGTTCTTATAACCGGCAGTTACTAGTTACCAAAGCTAAGGGATTTTCAGTTCAAACTCGGTGTAGAATTTAGTATGTACTTGTATCCATTGCGTTTAAAATAAAGTGCATGTATTCTCAGCCCAAAAATATAGATTGCAAAAGCAATTAAAAAGGGAGCAAATGAAACTCACCTTAGCAGCACATAAGGCCATTCACCGAAATGTGACCGAAACTCGGAATGCAAAATAACCGTAGATCTCAACCTAGAGAACATATGTTGGTCAATATATGTCTAACAAGCTAGGTCGGGTCATAGTGTATCACAATCCTAATGCTCGAGACCGACATGCAAAAGTTAACAAAAGTCATCTCAAAAGTCATCTCAAACCCAATATGATCTTTAAATCTATACATGTTTATTAGCATAGTATAAGTCTTGATAATTGAACGAATTTATAGTTTATCAAACTTAAAATATTATTTATTTCAGGAGCTATATTATATTTGAATTATCATGGCAATCGAAAATATTTTATTATTTCACATAGTTTTCCAATACTTGTAAAATCAGATTATAGTGTTTATAAAGCTTTAAAATATGATAAGACAGTCAACTTTGACAATTGTTCAACAAAACGAGACGTGCCTTATATAGAAATTCATTTACTCGATTATTAATATCTAAAAATCCAATTTATCAATCTCATAGACAATTTGTTTAAATATTAATTTACAGTTTTAAACACAATTTCAATTAACGTCAAACATAGTTAATGTCAAACATAATTCAGTTGACCATATCTTTTAATCCGTTCATCGAAATCACGCAATTTCTAAATGAAAAGTTAATAATTTTTCGCCAGCTTTCCAAAAACATGCATATCATATACTTTATATCAGTATCATATGTATCAAATTCTTGATTCATCATAAACTATCTAACGACAAAATTAAAGCATACAAGAATGCATAAACATATATACTCGAGCACTAGACATGGATACACTATTAATATATAAAAGATAAGATATGAATGCTCACGTATCAATATTGTGAGTCAATATTGTAGGAAAGTACGTAGATGCGACGGAGATGATAAACACTACATTGACCTCACGAGCATACCCCCGAACATTCCCCATAACCTCCATAGCTA
This sequence comes from Rutidosis leptorrhynchoides, assembly GCF_046630445.1. Lineage (NCBI taxonomy): Eukaryota > Viridiplantae > Streptophyta > Magnoliopsida > Asterales > Asteraceae > Rutidosis > Rutidosis leptorrhynchoides. The sequence goes on from NC_092336.1 coordinate 242,853,680, forward strand.
TAACACATAATATTTCTTTAGCTCTGTTCCGCTCGAAAAACCCGTTTGAAATTACTCGCTCCTAACCCCGTCGTAGTATTTTATGTATAATAATAATACTAATAATACTAATATTAATAATCATAATATGATTAATAATAATAATAATAATAATAATAATAATAATAATAATAATAATAATAATAATAATAATAATAATAATAATGAAATAAACAAATATTTACGGAGTGTTTTGCTGACATGAATTCTCCAAACTGAAAACGTTCGATATTTAAAGAGGTGTGGCAGCCACCTACTACCCATACGATCACATGGAAATTAGCCTGTGTGGCCATGTGATCGCATGGCCTTGTAATCCAACTCATGCGCACAGTTCTTCCTTGCCGACACTCATTTGTTAAATGTAAATAATTATATATATATTTAATCTTTAGAATTAAATAAATATTATATTATATTCTCGTGCATAGTTGGTTTGTAATTTTAGTTCCGATGACTTGTACATTGTCGCTCGACTAATGTTCCGGTTTTGGTTTTTTGAACGCTATTTCGTACGCTTAGAAAACTTGTACTTTACGTTTCGCGACGTGTACCTTTATTAATAATTAGACTTATTTCACCAATAATTATACTAATTGAAATGTCACCTAAACTTTTGAGTGTTATGGTCATTTGCTTCTTAAAATCATTGTCTCGTTATATATATAATAGTATTATTTTAATTCAAAACGTTTTATGGCTAAGTTAATATTTTTTTTATCACTTTGTAAAATATAAATATATTTTCATTTAGAAATATAAACTTTTATATTTTAGAAATATTTATTTAGTAATATAATATTTAGTTTTTCAAAAACTAATTATATTTCAAAGTTTAATATATAAAATTTTAAATTGTTTAAATAATAGATATTCCAACATATTGTATATATTCAAGTTATGTTATTTAAACAACACATTTTAATATTCTATTGTATTGAAAAATGTTTCCGCACGTTTGAAAATAGATTAATCGAATATTATGAATTCCAGTTCTCCACTAACTTTTGTCTAATTTCGTTATTTGACACTTTGTTCCTATTTGTAGATCACTTTACCATTTATTCTGAATACCGTTAAAAAGGAAAGGTTTCCTAAATCAAAGTGGACCTCTCAACAGATACCCGTAATCAAATCATAATGCATCTTTATAATTCAATCATTTGATATTATCTTTTAATTTCCGTCGATAAACATATATTGAAACTAATACGTTTATTTAAAGTATTATTCATCAAATACTTTGTTAACGTTTTCAAGTCATATAGTAATTTCATAACTTATTTTCGTATCAACCAAACCATTAAATATTTTATTAATATTTCTCAATTTAATAATCACACATATGTATATATTCATACATATCTATTTACACATAATTGTTCGTGAATCATCGAGAGCAGTCAAAGGGTAAATGAATACATGAACACAGTTCAAAATTTTTGGGATTTCAACATTACAGACTTTGCTTATCGTGTCGGAAACATTAAATCATTTAAAGATTAAGTTTAAATTTGATCAGAAATTTTTGGGTTGTCACAGTACCTACCCGTTAAAGAAATTTCATCCCGAAATTTGATTAGGATGGTCATGGCTGACAATAAGTAGGTTTTCATGACACATATGAGTTGATAAATAGAGTTTTATCATCATTGAGTAATATGGATAAAACCATTTGATTTTGTGAAGAGTACGAGTGAATCTATCACAAAAGAGTGAAATGGGAAAAGTTTCGTCATATCTTTTGATGTAGATAGGATTGATTTCCGAAGTTCAAGGGATTTAGAGAAATCTTCGTAATAAGATTTGGTTATTCGGTAATTAAGGAGATTAAGATCCTCTTGGTTAAATGCGATAATCTGTTTCGATTGCACTGTCAGATATTTCCCTATAAATCCACTCCCTTCGTTTCCTTATCCTCACAGCTCATACTTTCTATTCCTTCTCCCTCAATTCATACTTTAAAGCATTCGTCAATATGCTTCATCCAGTTCTAATTCTTGATATACTCCTAACTTTCATATCATTCTTCTTTTCCATCTGCCGCCAGAAGAATCTATTCACTTCTATTATACTCTTGGTTTTATAGTGTTTTTAGTCCTCCCCTGTCTTTATATTGCTATATGTATCGATATATATGGTTTGTAATTTCTGGGTTGTTGTTGGGCTTTATATATTCCCTTATATTTCGATGTTCCTGCTTTTGTCTTCTATAATCATTGTCATCCACAGTTAATACTCTTTCCTATTTGCTGCGATTTATACTCTCATTTCTATTTTGGAGCTTCATTCCTTTGTTTTCTTTTCCCGTCTTTAAGTCAAGCGAATAATGGTCCAGAATTCGTAGATATGATTTTCGGAATGAACATAGTTAATGTTCTAAGAAAGAAATTGTAATGACATGATCTTGATTTGTTAAATTACCAGAATATCCCGGAAAATGCCGAATCATCAAGAAAAATATTTTCTTGATATGTTTAGAGGTTATGTAGAATACAAGAGTCGTGTAACATGGCACATGATGACGGTATGGTCTGTGAAGCGTCATCATGTTCCATTAGAAACTCAGCATGACTTACTGTAATATAATCACGTTGAAAAGTGTTATTATATTATACTAACTCATGCTTCAGTTCCCAACACTACTTCAAAAACATTCATATTTTAAACTCGAAGGTTTCAGAATTTAGAAACTAAAATAGTTTCTTTTATGATGTAACACAGATAGCGCGAAGATGTAAATGATTTCGGATAACAATAGTTATGAAGATATCTTCAGAAATATTGAGGATATTTATAATGAAAGATACGATGATATCTTAGAATTTCTAATATCGATGGATGATGAAGAAGATTTGTTCGTAAAGGTTTAGAGTCAGGAGCAAGGTATTGGCTAAAGGCTTCAGCAGACACTGAATCATTTGGATTCTTTGAAGGCAGATTTAGTCTTTGTGATTTGTCAACAGTCTCCTTCATAGTTTGCTCAATCCGTTTTTCAGTTCCAAATCTGAGCTTTTTCAACACACTACTCTTTATTATCAAACTTTTGGCCATTAAGACCATTTACAGTTTTGCTGCTTCCTCAACATTCAAAGTTATCATAACCGAATCGTTGGTTATCAATTCGAGGTGTTTTCAAGAGTTTGAAGGGTTTGAATGAAGATTGTAATTGTCAATATACATATGATGTTTTATAGTCTTGAATGATACGAATATTTTTCTGGGTTTTATGAATAGAAGTGATGTTCTAGCACAGTTTAGAAGTCAGAGTATAGCTTTGAAAGGTGTAGGGATCTGAGAGTGATGATATCGGTTATATCTTGACTTGGATTCTGATATGTTAAAATCAGAATATGTAATTGAATTTGAATGAGTATGGTTATTTTGATTTCTATGAAAGAATAAATCTCGTTGTGAAAGTAGTGAGTATAGTTGATGATTTGTTGAATCAGAATCGAAGAATGTAACATATTAATTGTGAATTTATATATCTTTTGGGTATTACCTACCCGTTAAAAGTTTCACAAGTAATATTTTATACCAGAGAATTTTATTACAGTCTTTATGAAAATATATGTATGTATATTTTCTTCAGATGTAATACAGATTTAATGAGTTAATATCATATTAAGCTCATTTGATTTTCAGCTGGATTAGAAATGAATAATCTCTAAAACATTAAAGATTTCATAATCTTCGCAGAGTGTTTCACTAATTTAATCAATACTTCGTTATTCAGTTTTATTGATATTTCCTCAGTGAATCATGTTAGTATTTATGGAACTCTTGCTAACTTCGCAAGGTACGAATGATGTTTTCTGGAAAGTTTCAAGTACATCAAAAATGAAAGTGTAAAATCAAACATGTATTTGAATTATACACTTGATTTATTATGAAATGGAATCTATTAAATCGAAGCAGAGATTATAGTTAACGATTGTTAAGTCATTAATGAAGGATGTACATCATAGCATATTAATAACATGAACTAACCGAGTAGTTAACATTCACACGTAATATCTTAGTACGAAAAGATTTATTTTGATCTCAAAATTCATATATATATAAAATATACATATAATTTCTTCAGAGGGAATGAGTTAATACTTCATAACTCGTTGATACGATATACGCGTTGTTGATTAGTGATGATGTTTGCAGTGATTATGGATCTGGCAGAGCTTGTAGTGCTACAGGTTATGCCGGTGTTGGCGATACTGATGGTGATGCTGGTGGTACTACCGGTGGCGCTTGTATAACAAGTCTAGCTTGTAAATCACGCACCATCCTTGTCAGGGTTTCTACTCTTACTTCTATCATTTCGGTCCACTCATCTGATTTATGGTTACGGCTGGAATAGATAATCTTTAAGACTTTAGAGATTACATAATCGCGCAGAATGTTTCTCCAATGAAGTTATGAATCAATACTTCATCGGTTATTGTTACTGGTACTCCTTGGTATCTACGGTGAGTATGACGTTGATGTTCGTGGGACATTTTATGATGTTGAATCATGGGATGTGGATGTTGTTGTTGGTGGTAATGGTACTGTTGGTGTTGATGATGGTGGTACTGTTGTAACAACCCGTCCTAATCCTCCTGGACGAAGTCATCAACATTTAGTTCCATTGCAATGATCGATTCCAAGATATGTCCTTAACATGAGCAAATGCACAACGGAAGACTTAATTCGTACCTGAGAATAACATGCTTTGAAAAGTCAACATAAAGTTGGTGAGATATATAGGTTTGATGCTAGCAGCGTTATAACAATGGACCACAAGATTTCATATGTAAACATTTAAATAAAAATATTCTAAGTGGTTGAGCACTTGGTAACCATACTTAACATTTAATCACGTCGCATATTCCCTTTAATATAAAATCATACTACACCGTACCAAGTGTAGTCACGAAACGAAGTACTGTGCAACCGTTGAATACTGGTCGTCCAGTCCGGTTGGGGTTGTCAGGCCCGATAGATCTATCAACAGGATTCGCGTTTACAATACCGCTGTAAATAACAGTTACCAAGCTACAGGGAAGTATGCCAGTGGTACAACTCAACGTAGAATATATTTTTCAGTTACTTGTGTCCATAACGTAAAACATAAAATACAGGTATTCTCATCCCGAAATATTTAGAGTTTAAAAGTGGGACTATATACTCACCTAATGTATTTTGTAGTAAAAATACATATAACATCACTGAACACGTAAAAGGTTGGCCTTGGATTCACGAACCTATATCATTTATATATATATATATATATATTAACACCAAATAGTAATCGAATAGATTTATATTAGTGATTTAATTGTTATTTTAATGGAATTAACAACTTTATTAATTATATTTATTAATATTTACTATAAAGATATTGATATAGTTATGTTTTGTGTAGTAAATATAGTTTTTATATAATTAATAGTTATTTGATAAAATGATATTGATAATAATAATAACTAAGAGTTGTTTTATTTTACAATAATAATAATAATAGTTAATATGATAGTAATATTGATAGTATGAAAATAATAACATTTATGTCAAGATAATAATTAATGATAGTAATAATCATATTTTTGATAAAAATGATAATCTTTCTAATAATAATAATAATAATAATAATAATAATAATAATAATAATGATATTATTAATAAAATTTTTAATAATGCTAATAATAATGATATTAATAATAATAATGATAATAATAGTACTAATAATACTTAGAAATAATAATAGTATTAGATTATACCTTTGTAATCTTAAAAAGAATTAAATGTCTGAGAAGGGATTCGAACCCGCGTCTTATGGCTCACACAAACACGCCTCTACCATTCAATCTATACCATTTTTCTATAATTTAAATGCCCCGATTTTCTTTTATACAACTTATACCCAACAGTTTATATTGGGCCGATTTTGGTCCATTACAGTTCCCAAATCCAAGAAGGCAAATTAATCCCTTGGCCCAAATTCAGATACCAGGTTTACGGCTCAAAAAAAAATAACTGGCAGTTTATTAGAATTTTAGGTAACACAATTTATTATTATTTCTTTTGTAAACATGTAGGGTTAGATGGTTGGTAATGTCGATTACAAAAACAGATAGATATAGCTGGCTCCCATTATTTGGCCGACACCAACACCACATTCGGTATTCACCCTTTATTATCTTCATCGTTCATCATCAGAATAATTATACATCATTATCATATACGTTTCATCTCCCTTTTCATATTACTTGTTTGATTAAAATAAGAATTAACAAAACAGAAGGCAGGTATAAGCTTGATTATATAGGGTTTCGGCTTGGACAGGAGAATATATCGTACAACAGTTAAGAAGGGGTGATTGTTGATAGTGATTAGAAACGGTTTAAAGGCGAACAGAAGTATGCCATAGCAGCTACAACAACAAGGGATGCTGGTTGGTTGTGATGAAATTGATGAAGGTGAGGTAATTCGATGGTGGAGATGGTTTAAGATGATGAAGAGTGTCGGTGGTTAGATGGTGATGGCCCTCGGTGATTTTGCTTATGGTTCGAATAAAAGTAGAAATTTTTGCTGCATGACTTTCAATTAACAGAAACAGAAAAACTAGAACAGGCTGTGGGTTTTCGAGTAGAGTTATAACAAGGAAGTGGCGACGGATTATGGTGGTATTGGGTATCAACATGAAACAAAAACATGGTGCTTGGTTTAATGGGTTTTGATGGATGATAGGGAGGTGGTGGAAATGAGTGTGATGGTTCTCCTGGGGTGACCCGATTTAAAAACAAAAGAAAATGAAGTGGGTTGGTTTTAAGTTGTATAGGAGGTAGAAGAAAGTAAGTGTTGGTTTGATGGGTTAGGGTGTTTTTCGATGGTGCTTGTTTAACATGAAGAAGAGGGATAGAGAGAGATAGACGTGATGGTTTATGGCAGTTTTATGAGTTTGTTCAAGTAAAACAACGAGTAGTATAAGGGTGATTGAATTGATGTGTGCGTGGGTTTGCTTTCAAGGTGTTGATGATTGTAGTAGTGTGGTGACTCTTTTCGAGTTCAGTTTTTAGTTTTCACGAGAATAAATACAAGGTGGTGTGATGACGGTTGAGGGAGGATGATGGTATTCAATGGTGATTTCCGATTTAAGTGAAGAAGGAAGTGATGAACGAGATTAGTAATGTTTAGAGTTGTTGAATATTTGTTGCAGCAACATAACTCACAAAGCTTGTTTTATAATGTATTTGTGTTGACAACTTATTCCATCCAAGAGGAAGAAACCAAATTAAAAGATATAATCAGATATCAAATAGTGTAATGTTTGATCTTTTTGTTATATATCATAAATAATAGAGTTAATATAAACATAAATATCTTAATAGTAATATTATAAATATCTTAACAATAATAATACGGTTTTCCTAATCTATTTATCTGTATATTTCACATATATACCTACACACAACAGTTCGTGAATCTCCGGGCATAGTCAAAAGGGTAACTGATTATCCGAATAGAGATTTCGGACTTTCTAGACTCAAGATTAAGGTTTTTGCTTATCGTGTCGGAAACATATAGAGTTTAAGGTTTAAATTTGGTCGAAAATTTCCGGGTCGTTACAGTACCCACCCGTTAAAGGAATTTCGTCCCCGAAATTTGATAGAGGTTGTCATAGATAACAATAGGAATGTTTTCATGACGAATATGAGGTAATAACGGAGTTTTATCATTATTGATAGATATAGATAAAACATTTCGATCATGTGAAGCGTACGAGCGAAGCTATCACCAAAAGAGTGAAATGAGTAAATATGATATCGTTTTAACTGATGACGTGGTTATGATTGATTTCCGGAATTCATGAGATTTAAAGGAAAATTTTCGTAATAAGATTTGGTTCTTCGGCGATTTAGGAAACAGGATCTCCTTCGATTTAATGCGGCAAATTTGTTGTGATTTCTTTGTCGGATATTTCACTTATAAAACTACCCCCTTCGTTCCCTTATTTCCATATCTTCCATCTTCTACTATTTCCCCTATTTGCTGCGATTTATACTCTAGTTTCTATTTTGGAGCTTCATTCTTTCATTTCCTCTTTCCGTCCTCAAACCAAGCGAGCAATGGTTCGAAATTCGTAGGTATAAGATTTTGAATGAACATAGTAAATGTTCTCAGAAATGAATGGTAATGGCACGATTTTTGATTTGCCAAATTACCAGAATATCCAGGGGAATAGAACTATCAAGATGATTTGTTTTTGATACGTTTCGGAATTGGTTAGAATGTAAGAGCCGTGTAACATGGCATATGATGACGGTACTGTGAATCATCACATTCCCTTAGAAACCTATCATGACTTACTGTAATATAAGGAAGTTGATCAAGTTTCATTATATTATACTAATTCACGCATCAGTTCTCAACACTGCTTCAAAACATTCCTATTTTAAACTTGAAGACTTTAGAACTTAGAAACTAACACAGTTTCCTTTGTATTGTAACGCAGAAGTTACGGAAGGATAAATGATTTCAGATAAGAATAGTTATGAAAATATCTCCAGAAATATGAAGGATATGTTAACGGAAGATATGAAGATATCTTATAATATCTAAGATAAGATGATGATAAAGAATATCATCTGGAAAGGTTTAGAATAAGGAGTAGGGTTCTTACTAACAGTTTCAGCAGGAACTGAATCATTTGAATTCTTTGAAGGCAGGTTCAGTCCTTGTATTTGTTCTTTGTTTTCTTCACGGTTAGCTTAATCCATTTTTCAGTACCAATTTTTCTATCGAGCGTTCCTAACACTCCCTTCTTTATCATCAAACTTTTGGCCATTTAGGCCATCTACAATTTTACTGTTTCCTCTGCATTCAATGCAGCCATATCTGAATCGTCAATTATCAATCCGAGATGTTTTCGGGCGAATTATGTTTTTAGATGATTAAACGCTTATGATAATATGGTGGAATATAAAAGGTTTTCCGATAACGACGGCGCAAGGACAAGATGTAAATATCGAGATTATAATAGAAGTAGTCTCACTGAGAAGTTGAAGTGGAGCTGTGACATAATTAGCTTCTTGGAAAGAAATTGTAGGGTTGTTTTTGCTAATAAATGGCAAAGAATTCAACACGGTATGTGTTAAACTATGAATTTGGATTCGAAAGTTTTTCAGGTGCATAAATCTTTTCTTCCGTAGATGAAGTGCGGTTGGTTCATCTTTCCGATCGAGGTGGTTTCAAGAATCAAGAAAAGATTTGACATGCGGATTGTAACTGTCGAGATACGAATGAGGTTTAAGATGAAATCAAGTGGCAAACTTGAAGAATTGTTTAGTTTCATATGTTATAATCAACATTTTAATTTAATTCATTTTAATTGTCCAAAGTTAGCAGTCCAATAGTCCGATGGTTCAATGATTCATATATAATTTAATATATAATATTCGAATTAAATAATACGTATCGTGACCCATGTACCGGTCTCGGTGTCGATCACAACTCAAAGTATACATATATTTTGGAATCAACTCCGACCCTGTATAGCCAACTCCCACCTTCACATATAGAGTGTCTACGGTTGTTCCGAAATATATATATAGATGGGTCGATATGATAAATAGAAACCTTGCATACGTGTCCCGTTATTTAAAGTGCGTAAAAGTAAATAACAGAAATTAAATGACGATAAATAAAATTGCGAGAATGTAAATTGCGATAAATTAAATGTTAATCAGTTAGCTGGGAACAGTTAGCCGGAACAGTTAGCGTGAAATCCTATCACAATTCCAATTAATTAATTCGTTTGTTTCTAACACTTTTTATTTTTGTCAAATGTTTTCTTCGTTATGCCACTTGTTGGATTCTGATAGGTCAAAATTCAAATATGAAATTTGAATAGAAATGGTTATTCTGTGGTGAACGGATACGTATATCGGTTGTTGTAAGTAGGATAGTAAATGATCGTTGAATCAGATTCGAAGAATGTACAGTGTAACTTATTAATGTGAATTCTAAATATTCCTCGGGTACTACCCACCCGTTAAAATATTTTCATCATTAACAGTTTGTACAAAAGAATTTTTAATTACAATCTTTATGAAAATATACTTGCATATATATTTTCTTCAGATGTAATTATGGATTTAATGAGTCAGTAAAATATTATACTCATTTGATTTATTGTTAGCACTTGATTACATGATCTCTAAAACATTAGAGATTACATAATTGCCATGTCGAACGAAGATACATGAGGTAGAATGATACGTAAAGCGAAGATAATCGATGTAGAACGATACGTAGAACGAAGATAAAGTAGATAGAACGATACGTAAAACGATGATTAGGCTCGAGGTACAGAATGAGATGTTGAGGCAGGTGATTTTGAAACTTGGGTTGTTGGTGGTACTGGTGTTGATGTTGGTGCCAGTGATGTTGCTGGAGCTGTTAAGTTTTGCACCATATTCTCCAAAACTACTACTCGAGCGCGAAGTTCGTTGACTTCTTCTACTAACCCTGGCCGGTTATTAGTGTGAGATGGAGGTTGGATATCTTCTCTAGTTCCGTTAATGGTAGCCTCAAGACGAAAAATTCTTGCAACGAGGGTATAAACAGTATTGCGAACAGGTTCGCCGGTGAGCGGGTCGAGTACTCCGACGTTAGGTGGTAAGTTCGGCTCGTGATATGGAGTACCTTCTTCATTTCTCCATAGGGTAAGTATTTCGCGAACCCATCCCCACTTTCTAAAGAAATCACGATAGTTGATCGGTTGGTGCGCTCCCGTCACGCTATCTTCGGAGTCAGAAGAACTTGGTCGATTCGTAGAGGCCATCGTACGCGATCACAGAAAAGATTTTTAGTATGAAAAGCTTAGTGACAGCAAATAATAGTTGGATGGTATTCTCAATGCATAATATGCATAGATATATATAGTACCAGGATCCCTTAAATTACGGAGAAATTTACGGAAGATATTAAGCAAAGTCTATCGTAATAGATACGCTAAGATATAAATTTGTCTATACACTATCTATGCAATAAAGGCAGTAAGGCATGTCTAGACTTAAGAATGGTAAGCAGGCAATTCCCTAAGGATGATAAGTAGATGATTTCCGACTAGAAATGATAAGCAAAACTTTTGACATGTAGACACGGTCAAAGTCCAGACTCATTAATGTATCCTAACAACTACTAGTCAGACACACTAATGCAAGACCTGGTTCGCTAAGACCAAAGCTCTGATACCAACTGTAACAACCCGTCCTAATCCTCCTGGACGAAGTCATCAACATTTAGTTCCATTGCAATGATCGATTCCAAGATATGTCCTTAACATGAGCAAATGCACAGCGGAAGACTTAATTCGTACCTGAGAATAACATGCTTTGAAAAGTCAACATAAAGTTGGTGAGATATATAGGTTTGATGCTAGCAGCGTTATAACAATGGACCACAAGATTTCATATGTAAACATTTAAATAAAAATATTCTAAGTGGTTGAGCACTTGGTAACCATACTTAACATTTAATCACGTCGCATATTCCCTTTAATATAAAATCATACTACACCGTACCAAGTGTAGTCACGAAACGAAGTACTGTGCAACCGTTGAATACTGGTCGTCCAGTCCGGTTGGGGTTGTCAGGCCCGATAGATCTATCAACAGGATTCGCGTTTACAATACCGCTGTAAATAACAGTTACCAAGCTACAGGGAAGTATGCCAGTGGTACAACTCAACGTAGAATATATTTTTCAGTTACTTGTGTCCATAACGTAAAACATAAAATACAGGTATTCTCATCCCGAAATATTTAGAGTTTAAAAGTGGGACTATATACTCACCTAATGTATTTTGTAGTAAAAATACATATAACATCACTGAACACGTAAAAGGTTGGCCTTGGATTCACGAACCTATATCATTTATATATATATATATATATTAACACCAAATAGTAATCGAATAAATTTATATTAGTGATTTAATTGTTATTTTAATGGAATTAACAACTTTATTAATTATATTTATTAATATTTACTATAAAGATATTGATATAGTTATGTTTTGTGTAGTAAATATAGTTTTTATATAATTAATAGTTATTTGATAAAATGATATTGATAATAATAATAACTAAGAGTTGTTTTATTTTACAATAATAATAATAATAGTTAATATGATAGTAATATTGATAGTATGAAAATAATAACATTTATGTCAAGATAATAATTAATGATAGTAATAATCATATTTTTGATAAAAATGATAATCTTTCTAATAATAATAATAATAATAATAATAATAATAATAATAATAATAATAATAATAATAATGATATTATTAATAAAATTTTTAATAATGCTAATAATAATGATATTAATAATAATAATGATAATAATAGTACTAATAATACTTAGAAATAATAATAGTATTAGATTATACCTTTGTAATCTTAAAAAGAATTAAATGTCTGAGAAGGGATTCGAACCCGCGTCTTATGGCTCACACAAACACGCCTCTACCATTCAATCTATACCATTTTTCTATAATTTAAATGCCCCGATTTTCTTTTATACAACTTATACCCAACAGTTTATATTGGGCCGATTTTGGTCCATTACAGTTCCCAAATCCAAGAAGGCAAATTAATCCCTTGGCCCAAATTCAGATACCAGGTTTACGGCTCAAAAAAAAATAACTGGCAGTTTATTAGAATTTTAGGTAACACAATTTATTATTATTTCTTTTGTAAACATGTAGGGTTAGATGGTTGGTAATGTCGATTACAAAAACAGATAGATATAGCTGGCTCCCATTATTTGGCCGACACCAACACCACATTCGGTATTCACCCTTTATTATCTTCATCGTTCATCATCAGAATAATTATACATCATTATCATATACGTTTCATCTCCCTTTTCATATTACTTGTTTGATTAAAATAAGAATTAACAAAACAGAAGGCAGGTATAAGCTTGATTATATAGGGTTTCGGATTGGACAGGAGAATATATCGTACAACAGTTAAGAAGGGGTGATTGTTGATAGTGATTAGAAACGGTTTAAAGGCGAACAGAAGTATGCCATAGCAGCTACAACAACAAGGGATGCTGGTTGGTTGTGATGAAATTGATGAAGGTGAGGTAATTCGATGGTGGAGATGGTTTAAGATGATGAAGAGTGTCGGTGGTTAGATGGTGATGGCCCTCGGTGATTTTGCTTATGGTTCGAATAAAAGTAGAAATTTTTGCTGCATGACTTTCAATTAACAGAAACAGAAAAACTAGAACAGGCTGTGGGTTTTCGAGTAGAGTTATAACAAGGAAGTGGCGACGGATTATGGTGGTATTGGGTATCAACATGAAACAAAAACATGGTGCTTGGTTTAATGGGTTTTGATGGATGATAGGGAGGTGGTGGAAATGAGTGTGATGGTTCTCCTGGGGTGACCCGATTTAAACACAAAAGAAAATGAAGTGGGTTGGTTTTAAGTTGTATAGGAGGTAGAAGAAAGTAAGTGTTGGTTTGATGGGTTAGGGTGTTTTTCGATGGTGCTTGTTTAACATGAAGAAGAGGGATAGAGAGAGATAGACGTGATGGTTTATGGCAGTTTTATGAGTTTGTTCAAGTAAAACAACGAGTAGTATAAGGGTGATTGAATTGATGTGTGCGTGGGTTTGCTTTCAAGGTGTTGATGATTGTAGTAGTGTGGTGACTCTTTTCGAGTTCAGTTTTTAGTTTTCACGAGAATAAATACAAGGTGGTGTGATGACGGTTGAGGGAGGATGATGGTATTCAATGGTGATTTCCGATTTAAGTGAAGAAGGAAGTGATGAACGAGATTAGTAATGTTTAGAGTTGTTGAATATTTGTTGCAGCAACATAACTCACAAAGCTTGTTTTATAATGTATTTGTGTTGACAACTTATTCCATCCAAGAGGAAGAAACCAAATTAAAAGATATAATCAGATATCAAATAGTGTAATGTTTGATCTTTTTGTTATATATCATAAATAATAGAGTTAATATAAACATAAATATCTTAATAGTAATATTATAAATATCTTAACAATAATAATACGGTTTTCCTAATCTATTTATCTGTATATTTCACATATATACCTACACACAACAGTTCGTGAATCTCCGGGCATAGTCAAAAGGGTAACTGATTATCCGAATAGAGATTTCGGACTTTCTAGACTCAAGATTAAGGTTTTTGCTTATCGTGTCGGAAACATATAGAGTTTAAGGTTTAAATTTGGTCGAAAATTTCCGGGTCGTTACAACTGTTGATGCCGATGATGCTGCTGGTGCTTGTAATCTTTGCACCATATTCTCCAAAGCCACTATCCAAGCGCGAAGCTCGTTGACTTCTTCTACTACACCGGGATGATTGGCGGTTCGGACGAGCAGATGAATAAGATTTAGAATAGTAGATGTTACGTAATTATTGCGAGCTGTTCTGGAAATGAGGGTGAAGATGGTGTTACGAATTGGTTCGCCGGTAAGTGCTTCAGGTTCTTCGCCCAAAGGTGAATGTGGTGGATGGAAGGGATCACCTTCTTCTTGTCTCCAATGATTAAGTAGATTACGAACCCATCCCCAATTCATCCAAAATAGGTGATGGCTAATTGGTTAATCCATTCCAGTTACGCTGCTTTCGGAGCTCAGGTCGAAATCCATATCGGAATAGCTGTCGGAATCTGAGAAATTTGAACTAGATACGGGATCCATCTTATATAATCAGGGAAATGATTTTTGATATAAAATAGATTATAGGACTTAAATTGGTATTCTTCAACACATAATTTACATATGTATATATAATACCAAAATCTCATAAATTACGTAGAAATTTTCGAAAGATGTCAGGCAGAGTTACTGTAATAGATATGCTAAGATATGAATTTTGTCTATACATTATCTATGCAATAAATGCAGGAAAATGTGTCTAGAGTTAAGAATGATAAGCAAGTAATTTCTGACAAGAAATGATAAGTAAAACTCGGTAAAAATAGACACAGTCATAGTCCAGATTCACTAATGCATCTTAACAATTATCAGTTAAACACACTAATGCAAATTTTGGTTCCCTATAACCTCAAGCTCTGATGCCAACTGTGATGACCCGTCCAAATCCATTTGGACGAATACATCATTCATTGATTTCATAGTGAGGTTTTGACCTCTATATGATACGTTTTGTAAACATTGCATTCTTTTGAAAAGGCACACCATAAATGAATATATAAATCCAAGGTTTTCGACATCTGATGATTTCTACGTATAGACAATCACCGTATATAATAGTTTTTAACAATACATCCGTTGACAATACAGTCAAATAAGATACATGGTGATGATTTTGTGAATGCAAAGTTTTCTTGAATAAAGCATGTATGACTCCATGCACATAGCTTGTATAACGTATAAGCAAACAGCGGAAGACTTCTAGGAACCTGAGAATAAACATGCTTAAAAGTGTCAACACAAAGGTTGGTGAGTTCATAGTTTTAATGTTGCGCATAATCTGTATCTAAAGGTGGATCACAAGATTTCAGTTGTTTCATCCAGAAACGTTTATCAAAAGATTCTACGAAATTGAGCACCCTGGTAACTAAACTTTAACGTTATAATAAGTACCCCTGTTTTAATATACATGCAACCAACATGTACAATACACGCAAACCAACGTGTACTAAACTCAAATAGCATACGTCTGTTTTATAGTTCAGGATAGGGTTTCTATACCTGGAACAGACGGGGATGTCAAGCCCTATGGATCCATATATAACTACTCGTGCCCACCAGTTCTTATAACCAGCAGTTACTAGTTACCAAAGCTAAGGGATTTTCGGTTCAAACTCAGTGTAGAATTTAGTATGTACTTGTATCCATTGCGTTTAAAATAAAGTGCATGTATTCTCAGCCCAAAAATATAGATTGCAAAAGCAATTAAAAAGGGAGCAAATGAAACTCACCTTAGCAGCACATAAGGTCATTTACCGAAATGTGACCGAAACGCGGAATGCAAAATAACCGTAGATCTCAACCTAGAGAACATATGTTGGTCAATACATGTCTAACAAGCTAGGTCGGGTCATAGTGTATCACAATCCTAATGCTCGAGACCGACATGCAAAAGTTAACAAAAGTCATCTCAAAAGTCAACCTGACCCAATATGATCTTTAAATCTATACATGTTTATTAACATAGTATAAGTCTTGATAATTGAACGAATTTATAGTTTATCAAACTCAAAATATTATTTATTTCAGGAGCTATATTATATTTGAATTATCAAGGCAATCGAAAATATTTTATTATTTCACATAGTTTTCCAATACTTGTAAAATCAGATTATAGTGTTTATAAAGCTTTAAAACATGATAAGACAGTCAACTTTGACAATTGTTCAACAAAACGAGACGTGCCTTATATAGAAATTCATTTACTCGATTATTAATATCTAAAAATCCAATTTATCAATCTCATATACAAGTTGTTTAAATATTAATTTACAGTTTCAAACACAATTTCAATTAATGTCAAACATAATTCAGTTGACCATATCTTTTAATCAGTTCATCGAAATCACGCAATTTCTAAATGAAAAGTTAATAATTTTTCGCCAGCTTTCCAAAAACATGCATATCATATACTTTATATCAGTATCATATGTATCAAATTCGTGATTCATCATAAACTATCTAATGACAAAATTAAAGCATACAAGCATGCATAAACATATATACTCGAGCACTAGACATGGATACACTGTTAATATATAAAAGATAAGATATGAATGCTCACGTATCAATATTGTGAGTCAATATTGTAGAAAAGTACGTAGACGCGACGGAGATGATAAATACTACATTGACCTCACGAGCATACCCCCGAACATTACCCATAACCTCTATAGCTATAACCCATAATTTCTTTTAGCTCTGTCCCGCTCGAAAAACCCGTTTGAAATTACTCGCTCCTAACCCCGTCGTAGTATTTTATGTATAATAATAATACTAATAATATTAATATTAATAATCATAATATGATTAATAATAATAATAATAACAATAATAATAATAATAATAATAATAATAATAATAATAATAATAATAATAATAATAATAATAATAATAATGAAATAAATAAATATATACGGAGTGTTTTGCTGAAATGAATTCTCCAAACTGAAAACGTTCGATATTTAAAGAGGTGTGGCAGCCACCTACTACCCATGCGATCGCATGGGAATTAGCCTGTGTGGCCATGCGATCGCATGGCCTTGTAATCCAACTCATGCGCACAGTTCTTCCTTGCCGACACTCATTTGTTAAATGTAAATAATTATATATATATTTAATCTTTAGAATTAAATAAATATTATATTATATTCTCGTGCATAGTTGGTTTGTAATTTTAGATCCGATGACTTGTACGTTGTCGCTCGACTAATGTTCCGGTTTCGGATTTTCGAACGCTATTTCATACGCTTAGAAAACTTGTACTTTACGTTTCGCGACGTGTACCTTTATTAATAATTAGACTTATTTCACCAATAATTATACTAATTGAAATGTCACCTATACTTTTGAGTGTTGTGGTCATTTGCTTCTTAAAATCATTGTCTCGTTATATATATAATAGTATTATTTTAATTCAAAACGTTTTATGGCTAAGGTAATATTTTTTTTATCACTTTGTAAAATATAAATATATTTTCATTTAGAAATATAAAATTTTATATTTTAGAAATATTTATTTAGTAATATAATATTTAGTTTTTCAAAAACTAATTATATTTCAAAGTAATATATATAAAATTTTAAATTGTTTAAATAATAGATATTCCAACATATTGTATATATTCAAGTTATGTTATTTAAACAAAAAATTTTAATATTCTATTGTATTGAAAAACGTTTCCGCACGTTTGAGAATAGATTAATCGAATATTATGAATTCCAGTTCTCCACTAACTTTTGTCTAATTTCATTATTTGATACTTTGTTCCTACTTGTAGATCACTTTACCATTTATTCTGAATACCGTTAAAAAGGAAAGGTTTCCTAAATCAAAGTGGGCCTCTCAACATATACCCGTAATCATATCATAATGCATTTTTATAATTCAATCATTTGATATTATCTTTTAATTTTCGTCGATAAACATATATTGAAACTAATACGTTTATGTAAAGTATTATTCATCAAATACTTTGTTAACGTTTTCAAGTCATATAGTAATTTCATAACTTATTTTCGTATCAACCAAACCGCTAAATGTTTTATTAATATTTCTAAATTTAATAATCACATATATGTATATATTCATACATATCTATTTACATATAATTGTTCGTGAATAATTGAGAGCAGTCAAAGGGTAAATGAATACATGAACACAGTTCAAAATTTTTGGGATTTCAACATTACGGACTTTGCTTATCGTGTCGGAAACATTAAATCATTTAAAGATTAAGTTTAAATTTGATCAGAAATTTTCGGGTTGTCACATTTGGTATCAGAGCATTGGTTGTAGGGAATTAGGTTGCATTAGTGAGTCTAGACCGGACCGAGTAGGATTCAATAATACGACTTATCTACAACTTGCTAGTTTACTTGTTTCTGCGAAACTTCCTACATGCTGCTACTTACTTTTACTGCTATATGTCGTATACTGTTACTTGCTTTCACTACTGCATGCTATTATCTGCTTTCGATTGCATGATACTGGTCGTTATTGCCATACTACTTTCTACTATAGATGATCTAGACTGTCGTAGTTACTTTGCCTAATACGTGTTTGCTATATGACTTACTGACATGGAAAAAGTTATTTTTCCTTGTTCAGATGTCGGATATCCCGCCCGTTATAATTTTGGAGAGCGACTCAGACTCATCCGCCACCTCGCCTGCTACTACTGCCAACACACAGATCCCATCCTCTTTACCCTCCAGCGACTCTGGCGCTTCGTCCTCTGGGGATAGTAGCCATGCACCTGACCTAGTGATCATCTCAGACGAACACGAGGATCCACCGGAGATTCCAGCTCCACTCATCCCAGGACCCTCGGAGCCACAACACCATTCCCGGTGGTGTTGTGATTCCTGGGGAATATGGGGACATTCCTTTCCGGAATGAGCATGGTCATTGGGCTAGACGCCTTCCTGATGGACGTGTCGTGTCGATTCCACCCGACAGATACCGACTGATGACTACTGGCCGAGCACATCCACCTTCCGATGATTCCGACGATTCCAGCGACGAGGATTCCGATGATGATTCTGATGAGGACCCTGAGGAGATGCCCGTGCAGCCGCCCTCTACCCCGCCGAACAAGCGGTATCATTTTGACGGTACCGTTATTCCAGGGATTAACGGAGGTAGGTAGTTCGTTAACGCACATGGACTGAAGGTTAGATTTACCGCCCGTAAGCGGCTTGTGCCGTATCATGCTGATCCATTCATACGTAAGGCTCCCCATTATGCAACATCTACTTCTGGTGCTGGACCGTCTGCACCACCAGCTCCACCAGCATCATCTGCACCACCAGCTCCACCAGCATCATCTGCACCACCGGAACCACCTGCACCATCAGCACCGCCTGCTCCACTAACCTCTCCCTCTATCGAGGAACTGACGAGGGGGGTGGATACCCTCCGTGCTCGGGTAACTGAGCTCGAGGACCAGATGTCCCACATAATGGACATCCTTTACCCACCGTCACCATAGGGCTTTTGTATTAGGTTTCTTTATGTAATTCCATTTGTAGTTTCATGTTTCACTCATGTATTGTACGAATCCTATGCGAATGTATGCAACTTTTTATTAATGAATGGAACTTAGTGTTGTTTAATCTTTGTACGGTGTTCTATTTACGTTACTGTACGATGATTTTATGGTATCTGTATCTAGTTGCATTACTTAATTAACATGTGTTGTGTTGATTCCATGTTGGTTACCATATACTGTATTATTATTATTTGAATGATGGATTTTGACTTGAGTCAAAATTTTTGTTTAGAAGACCAATGGCCAATGAAAGATTAATGCCCACAGCATCACAGATTGAAGAAATGATAGCCGAACGGGTAGCCGCAGCTATAGCGGAAATGAACCCCCAAGCTTCACCGGTTATCCAGCATAATCATAACGGGTGCACATACAAGGAATTCCAAAGCTGTAAGCCCCACAATTTTAGTGGTACTGAGGGGCCAGTTGGACTGACTAGGTGGTTTAAGAAATTAGAAGCTGTGTTCCGTGTAAGCAACTATTCAGAAATGAACAAAACTAAGTATGCCTCCTGTACACTATCGGACGGAGCCCTAACCTGGTGGAACACACTTGCTCAAGCTAAGGGTATTGATGAGGCGTATGCTACCCTGTGGGAGGAATTTAAGGGGGCCATGATTGAAGAGTATTGCCCCAGGACAGAGATACAGAAAATGGAGGCTGAGTTCTGGGATTTGAAGGTTGTGGGAACCGATCTCGACGGTTATAACCGTAGGTACCTAGAATTAGCTCTGATGTGTCCCATGATGGTTACCCCAGAATTTAAGCGAATGGAACGATACTTGTGGGTACTTCCCAAGTCCATTCAAGGAAATGTCACCTCTTCAAAACCAGCTGATGTCCCGGAAGCTATGCGTACGGCGCATGCCCTGATGAACCAAATCACCAGTAAAGAACCAGAAAAGGCTAAATCCGAATCAGGGGCTAGTAGTGACAAGCGTAAGTGGGACAACAACAAGGGGAGAGTCTATGATCAAAACCCGGCTAAGCGACATGAGGGTTTCAAGGGAAACAACGATGGAAGGAACCCCAATTCGAACACTAGCTCGAACTCTAACTATAAGGGTAGTATGCTGCAATGCAAGAGGTGCTAAAAGCATCACACCGGGTACTGCAACGTGGTCTGCGAAAAATGTAAAAGGACTGGGCATATTGTCAAAGACTGCAAGATCACCACCCTGAATGTGAAGACAAACCCTACTGGACCGAGGAAGTGCTATGAATGCGGACAGACGGGCCACTTCAGAAATGAGTGTCCCAACAAGCGAAAGGACGGCGGACCACCGCGTGGCAGAGCTTTCAAAGTAAACACAAGGGATGCCCTTGAGAACCCCGACTTGGTTACAAGTATATTCACTATCAACAATCTTTTAGCTTCTGTCCTATTTGATACTGGTGCCGATAGAAGTTATGTATGTAGACACTTTTTCTCTAAGATAAATTGGTCGTTAGTTCCTTTAAAGGAGAGTATGCTTGTAGAGGTAGCCAATGGAAAACTTGAGAAAGTTGACCAAATTAGCCGAGGAGCTATTATCAACATAGCTGGTGTGGATTTCGAGATTGACTTGATACCCATTAAGTTGGGAAGCTTTGATGTTATTGTCGGTATGGACTGGTTGACCAAGATAAGGGCCGACATTATCTGTGGAGATAAAGTTCTTCGTATACCACACGGAGATGGTGAGCCACTGATTATTTACGGAGAGAGATGTAGCTCAAAACTGAATCTCATTAGTTGCATGAAAGCACAAATGATCATGAAGAAAGGACGTCTTGATGTTCTAGCACATGTGAAAACATTAGAAACCAAAGTGAAGAGCGTGGATGACGTATGGATTGTGAACGAATTTTCTGATGATTTTCCGGAAGTATTGCCTGGATTACCGCCACTGAGAGTAGTGGAGTTTCAGATCGATTTAGTGCCAGGGGCTGCACCTGTAGCTCGTGCACCTTATCGACTCGCACCTTCCGAAATGCAAGAGTTACAGAGCCAACTACAAGAACTGATAGACCGTGGATTTATCCAACCAAGTTTCTCGCCTTAGGGCGCACCTGTTTTATTTGTGAAAAAGAAGGACAGATTATTCTGCATGTGTATCGACTACCGTGAACTCAACAAATTGACGATCAAGAATCGGTATCCTCTTCCCCGAATTGATGATCTTTTCAATCAACTACAATGATCAAGCGTTTACTCTAAGATCGATTTGCGATCAGGTTATCACCAGTTGAGGGTGAAAGAGAGCGATGTGATGAAAACTGTGTTCAGAACTCGTTATGGTCATTATGAGTTTCTCGTGATGCCATTCGGATTAACCAACGCACCTGCTGTATTTATGGATCTCATGAATCGTGTATGCAAGCCATACCTAGATAAGTTCGTTATCGTCTTCATAGATGATATCCTCATCTACTCCAAAAACGAAGAAGAACATGAACAACATCTTCGTCTAGTGTTGGAACTCTTGAGACAAGAGCAACTTTATGCAAAATTCTCCAAGTGTGAGTTTTGGTTGAAGGAAATCTAATTTCTGGGTCACATTGTGAGTGATCAAGGTATCAAAGTTGATCCCGCAAAGATCGAAGCTATCAGCAAATGGGAAACCCCCACTACTCCGACTCACATTCTCCAACTTTTAGGCCTCGCCGGTTACTACCGAAGATTTATTGAAGGTTTCTCTCTGATTGCGCGTCATTTGACCGCCCTGACTCACAAAGGGAAGAAATTCATTTGGGAACCAGAGCAGGAATCAGCATTTTAAACCTTGAAAAAGAAGTTAACCACCACACCTATCTTATCACTTCCTGAAGGCAGTGACGATTTTGTCATTTATTGCGATGCTTCAAAAAGTGGTTTTGGTTGTGTACAGATGCAACGAACAAAGGTTATCGCTTACGCCTCTCGTCAACTGAAGATTCACGAGTGAAATTACATAACGCACGATCTCGAGCTTGGAGCCGTTGTCTTTACATTAAAGCTGTGGAGACACTATCTTTATGGAACAAAGAGAACTATTTTCACCGATCATAAAAGCCTCCAACACATCTTTGATCAGAAGCAACTAAATATGAGACAATGTCGATGGATTGAGATGCTGAATGACTATGATTGTGAACTTCGTTATCACCCTGGAAAGGCCAATGTTGTAGCTGACGCTTTGAGCCGAAAGGAGAGGATGGCACCTCTTCGTGTTCGGGCACTGAACATCACCATTCATTCAAATCTCAATAGCCAGATTCGAGTAGCTCAAGATAGGGCTCTCAAGGAGGAGAATATTTCTCATGAACACTTGAACATTCTCGTCTCTAAATTCGAGGTTAAGGAAACTGGACTCCGATGCTATGCCGGAAGAATTTGGGTACCCCGTTATAGAGATCTACGGAGCCTTATACTAGATGAAGCCCATAAGTCGAGATATTCGATTCATCAAAGAGCGGGCAAAATGTACCACGATCTCAAGGAACAATACTGGTGGCCTAATCTTAAGAAGGATGTTGCAACTTATGTTGGGAAGTGTTTGACTTGCTCGAAAGTTAAGGCCGAACATCAGAGGCCTTCTGGGTTACTTCAACAATCGTAAATCCCACAATGGAAGTGGGAAAGGATAACAATGGATTTCATTACGAAGCTACCAAAGACGGTGGGCGGATACGATACCATCTGGGTTATCGTTGATCGTCTTACCAAATCTGCACACTTTTTAGCCATGAAGGAAACGGATACGATGGAGAGACTCACTCAACTATACATAAAAGAGGTTGTATCTCGTCATGGTGTGCCCTTATCGATCATATCAGATCGCGATCCCCGTTTTGCTTCTAGATTTTGGCGTTCTTTGCAAGAAGCCTTGGGGACACGTCTCGACATGAGTACTACGTATCACTCGAAGACCGACGGACAAAGCGAACGCATGATTCAGAGTTTGGAGGACATGTTGCGTGCTTGTGTTACTGATTTTGGAAAGGCTTGGGAAAGGCATTTGCCGCTAGCCGAATTCTCTTACAACAACAGTTATCATTAGAGTATTAATGCTGCACCTTTCGAAGCGTTGTATAGCCGCAAATGTCGATCTCCTATTTGTTGGGCCGAGGTAGGCGAAATGCAAATCACCGAACCCGAGATAGTCCATGAAATAACTGAGAAGATTGTCCAAATTTAAGCGAGACTTAAGACTGCCCGTGATCGCCAAAAGAGTTATGCCGACCTTAAATGTAAAGACTTCAAATTAAACGTGGGTGACCGTGTAATGTTGAAGGTCGCGCCTTGGAAAGGTGTGATCTGTTTTGGAAAACGTGGGAAGCTCAATCCGTGATACATTGGTCCTTTTGAAATCTTGGAGCGTGTTGGACCTGTTGCTTACCGTTTGGATATTCCAACTCAATATAACTCAGTTCATCCTACCTTTCACGTATCGAATTTGAAGAAGTGTCTTGCTGAACCGGAACATGTCATACCATTGGAGGAACTTACAATTAATGACAAGCTCCACTTCGTGGAAGAACCTGTCGAAATTATGGACCGTGAGGTCAAAAATTTGAAACACAACAGGATTCTGATCGTCTGAGTCCGATGGAATGCCAAACGAGGACCTGAGTTTACCTGGGAGCGAGAGGATTACATGATGCAGAAGTATCCTCACATTTTCCCAACTCCTCCATCTACCTCAGCTTAAAATTTCGGGACGAAAGTTTTCTTTAACAGGTGGGTAATGTAACGACCCTGGATTTTCCAATGTATAATTATTAACATTTGTTATTAATAATTGCACTTTATTAAATGTATTCTTGTACATTTACTTGTTACCGTAATTGACTTTACATGTCCCGACTTGTCTTTGTGACACACGTACTTTTCACGAATAATATTTCGAATATTATTTACATTCATAATTAATTATTATTAATTATTTTTAATTAACTAATGTTACTAGTTAATTACTTGGGCTTTATTTATTTAATTGTTATATACTTGGACATGGGCCTTTATTAATGGACATGGACTTGGAAGCCCACCCTACTTTCTTAATGGACTAGTAAGCCCACTTTTATGCTAGTGTTACATTAAGGTTAAACATGGATTAATTAACTTAAGTTGGAGACAAATACTATAAGCATGCTTGCACCTCTTTCCCATGCATTTAACTTTAATCTATTCTAAGCTTACACCTTTCTCCCATGCATGAAAGTGAGCTTTTAACCTTTCCCCTTTTGTGCCTAAACCATCGGCCAACTATGGGTGGGAGGGAGAGTTCAAACTTTTTTTTTGGTTACTTATTTGCAAGTATTATTTCATTTTTACACACACAAACTTACACTTCTTTTTCTATCATCTTTTTCTCTCAAACTTGTAAGTAACAAGCTTTATTTTCTTTCTTTTTCTTCAATTAAAACCGAAAATAATCATCATCATTTCATTAGTTTGTTGTTGTTTGTTGTTGTTAAAGATCAAGTTCTATAACTTGTATCTTCATGTAATCTTGGTTGCTTCCATCTTTTGTTTGATGAAGAACCAAGAACAAGAATCTAAACTTGTTAGTTTATGGTTCTACACTTAAATGTTATAAGATTTAAAGTTCATAAACTTTATAATCATACTTGTGTTCATGTTTTGTAGACTTAAATTCTTAAGATCCAAGCTTGACTTGAATCTTCTTAAGTATGAAACAAACATGAACCTAATACTTGTAACTTTAGTTATTTCTTTCTTTTTGTAAGTACTTTAAAGTTGTGATGTTGCTAATTTGGTCAATATTACTAGTTAAACTTGATCTCATATTTCTTGAAACTAAAGTTAACTTTATAAGTTCAAGAACATGGAAGTATAACTTTCTAGTTATAAGTTCACACACTTATATTGGATCTAAGTTTTTTATAGCTTATGGTCTTCTAATTTTATTGTAAACAAGAGCTTATAAGCTTATATACATTTTACAAGATGAAAATCTAAGTTTCACAACTTATGGTTTCATTAAAGTGAAGATCCAAGTTCTATAACTTAGGATCTAACTTAAGAACACTAGATCTAGACTTTCTAGTCTAGGATCTTTAAGATTTAACTAAGATCTAAGTTCTACAACTTAAGATCTTGTTTATTTAGTTTACTTTCAAGTTTGTAGCTTAATATTACTATTAGAACTCATGTATGTGTCAGATCTAAGATCTTGATGTAACTTTGGTTTATCAAACTACTTACAACCCTTAATTGAGTTGTGCTATATATCTTAGACTTACACTAGTGTTATGATCGTCAAAACTTGGTTAAGATGATGCAAACACATCAACAAGTTGTACACTTGAAGCTATAAGCATCGAGGATGAGAACCGTGATGAGCATCAAGCACCAAGAACCCACTGGAGCACCTTACCTACTGTTTTCTGGAACTGATCAGTAACCTAGGCTAATGGAAAAGTTTATTTCCAGATATTTCGGTTCTATTAGATGATTTTCTGTTTAGAACTCGTCTTAATCCGAGTTACAGTTTAGGATTTATGGCCATCCGAAAGTCACTACACCCTTTTAACGTTGCGCTGAAATTACTGACCTACTCGCACTTAAACCATCGCCACGGTCAAACAAAGACGAGTTTGGTTCTGGAAATTGGTCATCCTCTAGGGGACTCATATACGGAGCCATGGCCACTGGTCTCATCTCATTTCAGTTTATATAGAGGTTGTGGCGACTGAACGAAGTCAGCCTTTATTTCAAACTCTATTCTTGATTGAAACTTACTTTACACTTTTTGATTAATGATGAATGATGATGATACTTAAGACCTAATTTACATACTTTTAAACCTTTGGGAATGATTTACTGACTTAGTAACTTTTGACTTAGGTTGAGGACCTTCCGTACCAACCACTTGCTTACTATTCCAGCGTATCGACTTTTACTACTTTCCACTGTGAGTTATAGCATCCCTTTTTACTTAAACTATTTTGGGAACTGAGAATACATGCGCATTTTACATTTTACATACTAGGCACAAGTACTTAAACTTTATATATGTGTGGTTAATACAACGGCATAAACTTTCCCCTTAGCTCGGTAACGTTTAGTCATTGGTCTTTGAACCGGTGAACGCGAATCTTAGATATGGATCCATAGGGTTTGACATCGCCACTCGGGCTAGTAGCGCTAGCATTTAATGGGTTTTTAATACTTCGTAAACATACGCACTCGCTAACTGTACTTTTAGGGGGTGTTATTTACGTTAAGTTAGTTACCAAGTGCCCACGGTTATACATATACTTTTCATACTGTTTTGAAACACTGAAATCTCGTGGCCTACCTTACATTGCTATTATACTTAAACTATAGCTCACCAACATTTGTGTTACGTTTTTAAGCATGTTTTTCTCAGGTGCTTAAGGTTTGATTGCTTCCGCTGTAGTTGCCATGCTTTGTAGACTCCCGCTGCGCTTATTAGAGATGTCTTCACATGAAACGTTTCTTTTGCATTCAAACTTTATTACTTTTGAACAATGAATTTGTAACGACCTATGGGTCACGTACTATTATTATTGCCTTCTACTTGTAGAGGCACATTATCGTATGTTAAACATTTGATGTTGGTTAAGACATCACCTTTCCTTATGAATGCAAACTTCTTTTAAAACAGCATATAGTGTTTGACCTTGTAATGATCCTGTTGTTGATGATCAGTACACGTTAATTTTGTACGGGGCGTCACACGCACGGTCATGCAAAAGCATACAAACAGGCCACTCTTTTAAATATGATGGTTGTGTACACCTCACAAACAGATCATATCTTTTAAAGCTGGCTGTTGTATGCCTATTTTGAAGTACTAAAGCAGTTCAAATTCTCTGACTGGGGCTTGTGATTGCCCATAGATCTATCTTTAGGATTCGCGTCAATTAGGGGCTCGGTTCCCTAATTCTTAGATTACCAGACTATAAAGGGGTGATATCCGGTGTACTCGTAACTCAATCGTAGAATGTTTTTAAGTACTTGTGTCTATTTCGTCAAACATTTATAAAAGCGCATGTATTCTCAGTCCCAAAAATATATATTGCAAAAGCATTTAAAAAGGGAGTAATGAAACTCACAATACTGTATTTTGTAGTAAAAATACATATGACGACATTGAACAATGCAGGGTTGGCCTTGTATTCACGAACCTATATTATTTATTTTATATTAAAACATATAATCATAATCGAACAAGTTTTTATATATTATTATTAATAATATACTTGTTATATTGTGTATTATTTAGATAAATTTAATATATTTATTTAATATATTTTATATATCAAATTTATCATTATAACATATTAATAATAATAATTTATATTAAGGTTTATATATGATAAATATATATTTATATATTATTTGATATATTTTATATGCAACTTAATTAATATCATTTTTATAATAGAAAATATAGTGATATGTAATATTAGTATAATTGTAATGTATTTACATAAAAATATCTATTTGTAATGATACTAATAATGATAAGAATGATAATAATAATGATAGTAATAATATGATAACTTTAATAGTAATAATATACAAAACCTACAAAATAAAAAATAAAAAATAAAAAATTCAGAATGGGGGGAGAAAACTAGTTCTTTAGTGTCTGCTAGTGGAAAAGACCAATCGGATTCCATTATCAGTACTACACGAGAACAGAACAACTAACTCTAGACAGTATTTTCTTTTTAGAACATTTGAATCTCCCCACACTTAGATAGCTGTGGTGTCAAAGTGTTGATTAACTTTATCGTCAATTTCTTTTGGACCATAATCAACTTGCATATCTGTGACTTTTGCTTTAAGCCATTGGTCAGATTCCTGTGTAATATCCACAAATTCAACTAGTTTCGCCTTTTATTTTGGTGATAGATTAGATACTAACCGGTTACATAACTTAAAGTTCCCCTTGGTTCTAGCATCGCGAATCCGTTTAATAAGTTTCTTCATTGAACTATCAATAACGGGGTCATTTAATTTTGTATCAACAACGGAGTTCTTTGTTATCAGGTGATCATTAGGTGTTACTTCATCTTCTCCACACTTAGGTGTTTTATTATTGTTAAGCACTACCGTTGGAGTTGGTAAAACAATATGGTTCTTACCAATCTTTTTTGTTAGTTCAACGATTTTGGTTGGTGGAGATTTAGACTTTCGACTCACAAATGTGCGACGACCCGAAAATTTTCGACCAAATTTAAACTTAACCTTTATATGTTTCCGACACGATAAGGAGAATTTGTAATGTTGAATCTCAAAAAGTTTGGAACTACATTCATGTAATCAATTATCCTTTGACCGTGTTCGACGATTCACGAACAATTATGTGTATATAGATATGTATATATAATATATAATATTAACTGAAAACATTAACAAAGTATTAGATATATGATACTTTACATGAACGTATTTGTTTCGATATATTTATTGACAGAATTAAGAGATAATATCAAATGATTGAATTATCAGATACATTATGATATGATTACGGGCCTATGTTATGAGGTCCACTGTGATTTAAGAAATCTATTCTTTTTGAACACTCATTACTTAACTAGTATGATAAAATAACGATATTTATATTTTATTTTATCAAATATATATAAAGATTTAAATTAATATTATATATACTTATACGCGTATTATATGTACATAGTTTTATACTTTTACTATACTTTAACTTTACCTTTACTTTACTTTTACTTTACTTTAACTTTAATAATTCATACTTTAATAATTCACTTTAATAATTCATACTTTAATAATTCACTTTAATAATTCATACTTTAATAATTCACTTTAATAATTCATACTTTAATAATTCACTTTAATAATTTATACTTTAATAATTCACTTTAATAATTCACTTTAATAATTCAAAAATCTATTATAAATAGAATTCAATAGCTTTTATTATTTCATAGAAACTTGAAAATATATTTCTCTACACTCTTTCAATCGAATTACACATATATATTTTCTTTGTATTATTTCAAGATATTATTAGTATACATAAAATACTACGACGGAGTTATATTCAGACGATTTTAAAATAAGTTTTCAAACGGAATAGAGCTAAGGAAATTATGGGTTATAGCTATGGAGGTTATGGGTATTGATCGAGGGTATTGCTCGTGAGGTCAACCTAACGTTTATCATTTTTGTTTCGTCTACGTACTTTCCTACAATATTGAATCTCAATATTGATACGTTCGTGAATCCGAGGCCAACCTTACACTTATTAAATGACGTTATATGTATTTTTACTACGAAATACAGTGTGGTGAGTTTCATTTTCTCTCTTTTATATATATTTTTGGGACTGAGAATACATGCGCTATTTTTATAAATGTTTTACGAAATAGGCACAAGTACTAAAACTAATTCTATGTGGGTTTAAACCAGAAATATACCCTTAGCTTGGTAACATTAAACTACTTGTCTATGTACGGTAGGCGTGAATCCTAAAGATAGATCTATTGGGCCTGACAAACCCCATCCTGACTATGGGATGCTTTAGTACTTCGAGATAATTTTAAACACACCTGATCTGGTGTACTTCAGAGGGTAAAACATGAACGTTAAGGCTTGTTACCGGGTGTCTACAACTTATAGAATACTTTTATACACTTGCGAGTGTACGGATATTTATAGAAACTGAAATCTTGTGGTCTATTACTATTACGGAAATGATTGATTATGATAAACTAATGAACTCACCAACCTTTTGGTTGACACTTTAAAGCATGTTTATTCTCAGGTATTAAAGAAATCTTCCGCTGTGCATTAGCTCATTTTAAGGATATTACTTGGAGTCATTCATGACATACTTTGAAAGACGTTGCATTCGAGTCGTTGAGTTCATCAAGATTAATATTAAGTCAATTATAGTTGGATGTAATATGAAATGGTATGCATGCCGTCAATTTTTGATGTAAAGAAAGTTTGTCTTTTAAAAACGAATGCAATGTTTGTAAAACGTATCATATAGAGGTCAAATACCTCGCGATGTAATCAACTATTGTGAATCATTTATAATATATATGAACGGATCCTTTCAGTTGGTATCAGAGCGGTGGTCTTAGCAAACCAGGTCTTGCATTAGTGTGTCTAACTGATAGTTGTTAAGATGCATCAGTGAGTCTGGACTTCGACCGTGTCTGCATGTCAAAAGTTTTGCTTATCATTTTTAGTCTGAAATCATCTACTTACCACCCTTAGGAAATTACCTGCTTATCATTCTTAAGTCTAGATGCGTTTTCCTACATTTATTGCATAATAGTGTATAGATGAATTCTTATCTTAGCATATCTGTTACTGTGAACTTTGACTGACATCTTTCAAAGATTCCTCCGTAATTTATGGGATTTTGGTATTATATATACATATGTAAATTATGTATTGAAGAATACCAAATCTAAATTCTACAATCTATTTCATACAAAAAAAATTCTTTCCCTGATCATACAAGATGGATCCCTCAACCAGTTTGAGTTCCTCGGATTCTGACAGCTATGCCGATATGGATTTCCACATGAGCTCCGAAAGCAGCGTGACCGGAATGGATCAACCAATTAGCCATCATCTATTCTGGATGAATTGGGGATGGGTTCGTAATCTACTTAACCATTGGAGACAAGAAGAAGGTGATCCCTTTCATCCACCACATTGCCCTCTTGGCAATGAACCTGAAGCACTTACTGGCGGACCTGTCCGAAACACCATTTTCTCTCTCATTTCCAGAGTATCTCGTCATGATTATATACTACACCAAATTCTAGATCTTATTTATCCGCTCGTCCGAACCGACAATCACCCCGGTGTAATAGAAGAAGTCAACGAGCTTTGCGCTCGGGTAGTGGCTTTGGAGAATATGGTGCAAAGGTTACAAACACCAGCAGCAGCACCAGCAGCATAACCAGTACCACCGTCAACAACATCAACAGTACCATTACCACCACCAACAACAACCGCATCGCAAATCTCAACTTCACAATCTGTCTCACGAGCATCGACGTCATACGCCATGTAGATACCAAGGAATACCACAACGATTAAGTATTGATTCATAACTTCATTGGGGAAACATTCTACGGCGATTATGTAATTTCTAAAGTTTAGAAATTATCTATCCTATCCTTAACCATAAATCAAATGAGTTTAATTTAATATTAACTCATTAAATCTATATTACATCTGAAGAAATATACACATATATATTTCCATAAAGACTGTAATAAAATTCTTTTGTATAAAATATTAATTGTGAATTTTTTTTAACGGGTAGGTAATACCCGAGAGATATATAAATTCACAATTAATATGTTACATTCTTCGAATCTGATTCAGCAAGTCATCCATTATACTCCCTACTTTCACAACAATATACATTCTTTTATAGAAATCAAAACAACCATACTCATTCAAAATCTAATTACATATTCTGATTTTAAAATCTCAGAATTCGATTCAAGATATAACCGAAATCATCACTCTTAGATTCTTACATCTTTCAAAACTATACTTTAACTTCAAAACTGTCCTAGAACCTCATTTCTATTCATGGAACTCACAAAAATATTTGTATCATTCAAAATCTTAGAACATCATATGTATATTAACAATTACAATATGTGTTCAAACACTTCGAAATTCCTAAAGACATGCGAGATGATTATCCAACCACACATTACCCACTGTCATGCACCTGAAAAGCTCTCAAAACCAAAGTTATAGTTTAACACGTATCCATGTCAAATCCTTTGATATTTATTACCAAATATAATTTTTCAATCTCTTTCCAAAATAGACAGTTTTGTCACAGCTTCAGCAAATCACCTTCATTTGTTTATACGAATAAACCCTTCATCATGGTTACCGGGGAACCTTTCATATCTCGTCACATTAGCAGTAAACTTATCAACAACTTCATTAACCTTCGACTTAAGCCTCTCTGAAAATCCACTACACTTATTCATTAAAACCACATCCAGTAACAATAATTGTCACACCAACTACTGGGAATTAGCAATCAGTATTTTGAATTTTGCGACAATTTTACGTTAAAAGTTATATGTATACATATAACGTCTATCTCCTAGACTTACATACTTCGAATGTGAATTTTTTGAAAAACATCCCCAAACTATGAAATAGTTCTCCAAAATTGGAAAAATGCTGATGAAGCAGCAAAAACTGTAAACGACTTTAACAGTCAAAAGTTTGATGATAAAGAATTGTATGGTGGTAAAGCTGAGAAAAAGAGAAGGTTTGAAACTGGAAAATAGATTGAGCAGACCATGAAGGAGGCTGTGGACAAATCATAAAGACTAAACCTGCCTTCAAAGGATCCAAATGTTTCAGTGTCTACTGAAATCGTTAGCAAACACCTTACTTCTTATTCTAAACCTTCACAGACAAATCTTCTTCATCATCCATCTATGTTAAGAATTCTAAGATATTATCGTATCTTTTATTATAAATATCTTCGATATTCCTGAAGATATTTTCACAACTATTCTTATCCGAAATCTTTTATCTCTTCGCAATATCTGCGTTACAACATAAAAAGAAACTGTGTTAGTTTCTAAATTCTGAAGAAAAAAAAATTCGAATTTAAAATATGAATGTTTTTAAAGCAGTGTTGA
Organism: Rutidosis leptorrhynchoides; assembly: GCF_046630445.1. NCBI lineage: Eukaryota > Viridiplantae > Streptophyta > Magnoliopsida > Asterales > Asteraceae > Rutidosis > Rutidosis leptorrhynchoides. The sequence continues at coordinate 242,887,182 of NC_092336.1, forward strand.
GAACTGAAACATGAGTTAGTATAATATAATGACACTTGATCAACGTGATTATATTACAGTAAGTCATGCTGAGTTTCTAATGAAACGTGATGATTCATAGAACATGCCATCATCATGTACTATTTACACGACTCTTACATTCTACCCAATTTCCAAACATATTAAGAACATATCATCTTGATAGCTCTATATTTTCAGATATTCTGGTAAGTTGCCAAATTAAGACCGTGCCATTACGATTTTCTTCTTGGAACATTAACTATGTTCATCCAAAAATTCATATCTACGAATTCTGGACCATTATCCGCTTGACTTAAGGCTGGGAAGAGAAAATGAAAGCATGAAGCTCCGAAATATAATGGAGAATATAAAGCCCGATAACAACCTCGAAATTACAAACCGTGTATATCAATGCGTATAGCAATATAAAGACACGGGAGAATGAAAAACACAATAACCCCAAGGTAATGGTAGAAGAAAATAACTTCCTCCGGTGGTAGATGAAAAAGAAGAATGACAGATATGAAAGTTAAGAGTATATCAAGAATTAATACTGGATGAAGCATATTAACGAATGCTTTAAAGTATGAATTGGGGAGAAAGACTAGAAGGTGTGAGCTGTGGAAATAAAGAAACGAAGGGGTGGATTTATAGTAAAATATCAGACAGAGAAATCGAGACAGATTATGGCATTTAATCAAAGAAGGTCATGATTTTCTTAATCGCCGAAGAACCAAATCTTATTGCAAAGATTTTCTTTAAATCCAATGAATTCTGGAAATCAATCATAACTACGTCATCGGTTAAAATAAATATACGTTTACTCATTTCACTCTCTTGCGATAGCTTCACTTATACTCTTCGCGTAATTAAATTGTTTTATCTATATTACTCAATGATGATAAAACTCTATTTATCAACTCATATTCGTCATGAAAACATTTTTATAGTTAGCCATGACGACCTCGATCAAATTTCGGGACGAAATTTCTTTAACGGGTAGGTACTGTGACGACCCGAAAATTTTCGACCAAATTTAAACTTAACCTTTATATGTTTCCGACACGATAAGCAGAATTTGTAATGTTGAATCTCAAAAAGTTTGGAACTACATTCATGTAATCAATTATCCTTTGACCGTGTTCGACGATTCACGAACAATTATGTGTATATAGATATGTATATATAATATATAATATTAACTGAAAACATTAACAAAGTATTAGATATATGATACTTTACATGAACGTATTTGTTTCGATATATTTATTGACAGAATTAAGAGATAATATCAAATGATTGAATTATCAGATACATTATGATATGATTACGGGCCTATGTTATGAGGTCCACTGTGATTTAAGAAATCTATTCTTTTTGACCACTCATTACTTAACTAGTATGATAAAATAATGATATTTATATTTTATTTTATCAAATATATAACGATTTAAATTAATATTATATATATTTATACGTGTATTATACGTACATAATTTTATACTTTTACTATACTTTAACTTTACCTTTACTTTACTTTTACTTTACTTTAACTTTAATAATTCATACTTTAATAATTCACTTTAATAATTCATACTTTAATAATTCACTTTAATAATTCATACTTTAATAATTCACTTTAATAATTCACACTTTAATAATTTACTTTAATAATTCATACTTTAATAATTCACTTTAATAATTCAAAAATCTATTATAAATAAAATTCAATAGGTTTTATTATTTCATAAAAACTTGAAAATATATTTCTCTAAACTCTCTCAATCGAATTACACATATATATTTTCTTTGTATTTTTTCAAGATATTATTAGTATACATAAAATACTACGACGAAGTTATATTCAGACGATTTTAAAATAAGTTTTCAAACGGAATAGAGCTAAGGAAATTATGGGTTATAGCTATGGAGGTTATGGGTATTGATCGAGGGTATTGCTCGTGAGGTCAACCTAACGTTTATCATTTTCGTTTCGTCTACGTACTTTCCTGCAATATTGAATCTCAATATTGATACGTTCGTGAATCCGAGGCCAACCTTGCACTTGTTAAATGACGTTATATGTATTTTTACTACGAAATACAGTATGGTGAGTTTCATTTGCTATCTTTTATATATATTTTTGGGACTGAGAATACATGCGCTGTTTTTATAAATGTTTTACGAAATAGGCACAAGTACTAAAACTAATTCTATGTGGGTTTAAACCAGAAATATACCCTTAGCTTGGTAACATTAAACTACTTGTCTATGTACGGTAGGCGCGAATCCTAAAGATAGATCTATTGGGCCTGACAAACCCCATCCTGACTATGGGATGCTTTAGTACTTCGAGGTTATTTTAAACATACCTGATCTGGTGTACTTCAGAGGGTAAAACATGAACGTTAAGGCTTGTTACCGGGTGCCTACAACTTATAGAATACTTTTATACACTTGCGAGTGTACGGATATTTATAGAAACTGAAATCTTGTGGTCTATTACTATTACGGAAATGATTGATTATGATAAACTAATGAACTCACCAACCTTTTGGTTGACACTTTAAAGCATGTTTATTCTCAGGTATTAAAGAAATCTTCCGCTGTGCATTAGCTCATTTTAAGGATATTAATTAGAGTCATTCATGACATACTTTGAAAGACGTTGCATTCGAGTTGTTGAGTTCATCAAGATTAATATTAAGTCAATTATAGTTGGATGTAATATGAAATGGTATGCATGCCGTCAATTTTTAATGTAAAGAAAGTTTGTCTTTTAAAAACGAATGCAATGTTTGTAAAACGTATCATATAGAGGTCAAATACCTCGCGATGTAATCAACTATTGTGAATCGTTTATAATGTATATGAACGGATCCTTTCAAAATGTGACCGATTTGTCACCATAACTAAGTGTCATTCTACCCTCTCTTACATCAAATAACGCCCCGGTGGACGCTAAGAATGGTAGATCTAAAATTAGAGGAATGTTTGAGTCCTCTTCTATGTCAATGACAATAAATTCGACTAGAAAGGTTAAATTACCTACTTGAATGGGTAGGTTGTCAGCAATTCCAACTGGGTGCCTAATGGTTTGATCAAAGAGTCGAACACTCATTTTCGTTATACTTAACTCACCTACTCCTAATCTCTTATATAATGAAAGAGGCATAACACTCACACTCGAAACCTAAATCTGCTAGTGCATCATACATGACACAATCACTAAGTAGACAAGGAACAATAAATTCACCCGGATCACCCAACCTTGGTGGAAGTTTTGGTGGAACTGTCTTCACCGGGTTTATTTTTACAGTTTTTGTTTCTTGCACTTTCTTATTCTTCTTCTTCTTTCCAGAGGTATCACAAACTTTATTACCTATTACTTGCTCATACTCAACTCCTTTTCTTGGAAACGGGATGGGTAGTCTGTATGGTGCCACCACTGGCTTTACATACTCGAGTGGTGGTGGTGTTGTAACTTCTTCATTGTTACTCTAAAACCTTCCCATCTTTAGGTGCTGGTTTTTTAGAATTTGTTGACACCATATTAACATTCTCATTCCGAGGATTTACTTCAGTATCACTCGGTAGCTTTCCTTGTTCCCTCTTACTCATCATGCTAGCAAGAGTACCTACGTGTTTTTCTAGATTCAAAATGGAAGCTTGTTGAGTTCTAAATGACTGATCAAACCTCTTATTTGTTTGGGTTTGAGATGTAATAAATTGTGTTTGAGATTCCATTAACTTTGCCATCATTTCTTCCAGATTTGGCTTTTTATCTTCGATTTGTTGTGGTGGTTTATACAAGCTAGGTCTTTGTTGATTAAAAGTGTTATTTTGAGTTGGTTGGTTATTTAGACCTTTTTGGTTATACAAGTTTTTGTTGGGTCCATTTGGATTGTAAAGAATGTTTTGATTTCGATTGAAGTTTGGCCTTGGCGGTTGATAATTATTTTGATAATTATTTCCCGGCCTTTGGTTCATATAGGAAACATTCTCACATTGTTCCATCGTTTGTTCAATGTGACAATCTTTCGTTAAGTGTGGTCCACCGCATTGCTCACAACTGATTCGTATTGCGTGAATATCTTTATTCATCTTTTCCATTCGTCTCTCGAAAGCATCTATTTTTGTGGAAACGGAATCAAAGTCATGGCTAGAATCGGCTCTAGCCGCTTTAGATGAACGAAAAATATCTTTTTCCTGGTGCCACTCATGTGAGTGGGAGGCTGTGTTATCAATAATTTTGTGAGCTTCGGTTGCGATTTTCTTCATAATGGAATCACCAGCTGCTGTGTCGATGTCTTTTCGTGTAGCAACGTCGACACGTTGGTAGAATATTTGTACTATTTGATAAGTGTCTAAACCATGCTGAGGACATCCTCTCAACAACTTTCCGAATCTTGTCTACCCCTCATATAATGTTTCATTTGGCTTTTGTGCGAACGTAACAATTTCTCCTTGAAGTCGCACTGCTTTAGATGTCGGAAAGAATCTTTTAAGAAATTTTTCAACTAAAATATCCCATGTATCAACCGCCCCTTCAGGTAACGATTCTAACCAATCTTTGGCTTCTTCCTTTAAAGTCCAGGGAAACAACATGAGATAGATCTGTTCATCCTCAACTTCTATGATTTTGAATAGAGTACAAATCCTATTAAAGGTTCGAAGATATTCGTTTGGATCTTCTTTTGGCGTACCACTATATTGGCATTGATTAGTTACCATGTGTAGGATTTGTCCTTTGATTTCATAATCTGGCGCATTAACATCTGGCCGAATAATGGCGTGACCTTGGCCCGTGTGTGTGGCTCTCATTCGGTCTTCCATACTTAGAGGTTTCGTTACTTCCATAATTGAATTTGTTGAATCCGAATCACTAGAGGATTCTGATTTAACGGTTTCTTCTTCGATAATCTTCGCATGAATAATTTGTGGTTCAGGAGGAATGACTAGTGGTTCAGGATCTCTGAATTATCCTTGAATATCCTTCGGGTTTTCAATTGTGAAGTCGGTTTCAACAATTGGATTATCGGAAATTTGAGTTGGAGTACTTGTTCGACTAGATGATGATTCTGAAGAAAAATCAATGGCGATAATATTGGCTAGATGTCTTGATCTGGTTATAGGTGGTGAACGTATGAAAGGTGGTGAACGTTTTGCTCGGTGCATTTACTGAATATCGTATTAGAAATTATATAAGTTATCAAATTAATAGACTTTTCTGCTTTTGTTTAACGCCCTAGAACGAAATTTTTTTTTTTTTAAGATCCCACTACGGGATCCCATCATCCCACTATGGGATCAGGTTCTGATCAAATTTCTTGAAAATCACCTTTGATCCCATTCCGGGATCTTTTAATCCCATTCCGGGACCCATATCGTCTTATATGTCAAACTTGATCTATTTCGACTCATTCCATTATCTATCACGCTTCATTCGAACATACTTAAGCCTTTCATTAGCCTTATTACAATATCTTTGACTACTAGTTTATTCCAAAACGTTTAACGGACATAACTAAAAACGTCAACACATGTAATTACCTAAAGCATGATCCAATTTCGAGACTCACAATTCCACTTACAAAACCAATTTGATCATACTTGAAAACTCTAAAGCAAAACAACCTTGAATTGTGAACATTTGAACACATGATCATCCGCATTCAATAACATAGATCATCATAATAATAAAAGCAAGATTCAGAAAGTTGCTTTTACTTACTTGAGCTAACTTCTTACTTAAATTTCTTGCAAAACCGCTACTTCTTCGACGCTTGCTATATACCCTTTAGGAACTTGCAAGATCCGTTTCCTTCACTTGTCCCAATATTCGTGAAAGTCTACTTTATGATCTCTCGCCGCTTTCAAGAACCTACATACATGACAACAATGAATATGGGTAAGCTCAATGCTTAGTGAGTAACATAGAGAATTAAGAATAAGTGTCCATAAACTTGGCACACTATAAATAACAATAATTATCCTTCGAAACCCGTCTTCTTGGTAACTATTCTCTTTTAGGAGAGTTTGTATGTCCTTGCTTCACGAACACATCATACACTTCATCACTAATACATCATAACAATACATATCTACAACATATTACATTCATAAAAGAACTCAACACTAATCATAAATCATCAATCACGTAATACTTACCTTGCGCACCCATGTATGTACAAGTGTATCCCCACTTACCTATCGTGGCCCTCATGATCGGCTTGTCACGGTGTAATTCCTTCTTCATTGGTTTATCATAGACTCATATCTCGTCACTCTACTCGAATTCCCTTGCTATTAAAAAAATTCTTGAAAGACTTCTTTAACATCTTGAAATTGTATTAGCAAACTTAACACATCATAATATCATCTACCACATTCATCATTAAGTACCCATTAACAACCGTAACATAAACTAATAAAATTGACTTCATCAAAATCTTTAACTTGATAACTTACCGTAAAAAAAATACTTGTTATACTCGATCACAATATTCATGATACAACGAAAAACGCATCAGAATATCGAATACATAATCAAATCGTTAATTGAACATAAATTTACCTATGTACTCACCTTGGCCTCTTTTGCACACTTGGCTGCTTTCCTTCCCTTGATTAGCTCCTAATCACACTGCTAATCACATTAATAACTTGCTTAACACATAATTCCGCTCATAACGCCATTAGGCATCAAAGTGTCTACTAGCTTAATTTTAACCCAATTAAGCTTTTGACCGATTTTGACTCAAGAAAGGAACTTGAACCACTACACTACAAGTGGTAACTCACGTACAAATAACTCCCTAATAACATGGACACTTACAACATGCCCAAAATTCCAAACAATAATACTTTATACAAACTTAACACAATTCTACCATTTGGACAGCCCTACATTCACAGCATATTCTGACCCATTTAAGTCTCTGTTCAGAATTTAAAGACTTGTTCATTGGAAAGGACACTCAAAGCCCTTTTCCGAAAAGTGCTCACACGCCCTAAACGGAGCTACGGTTGATTTTATATGATTTTTACAAAATCAAGTTTTGTGCAGCTTTTCTTAGTGACGGGTTTGACATCATTGACTCCATTTTCAACTCAATTCAACACAAAAACATTTCCAACAAAACCAAGCTACTTACATATACTAATGACACTATTATAAATGATTTTTAACACAATTTAATCATCATACATGGCAAACAACATCATGAACATTATTGGTTCTTCTCTTAGGCATTTTAACAAACACCTTATATGCATAAGTTTGTCATGTTCTTTAACATCACAACAATAAGTCTTTAATCCATAATATCACTTATGAAACTCAAATTCATGAATAATTAAACATAAACATCATCAAAGATTCATTTTTTACAATTAAAATCATCATCATCAACATCAACTCTTCTTTGAGGCATTTCATCAAACACCTTACATGCATGCCCCAAAAGAAGTAACACTACAACTTACTAGATGTTTAACTCACCAAGAACCCTAATTCAACCTCAAGAACAAAATTAAAACATAAATTTCAGATTAAGAACTTACCAAAGCATTAAAATTGAAGCCCTAGATAGCTAGAACAAGAATCCAAGTCAAGTGAGTCAAGATCACTCTTTTTTCTCCATGTTCTTCCTCTTTCACTCTCTAAAAACGCCCCACTCTCTCTCTAAAATGAGAGTAAATTTTCAGAAGTTGTTAGAGCTAGAAAATGATCTCTCAAGACTGATTTTGATGGCCAAAAACGTTTTTAGGCATTTTACACTTTCAGTCCCTCAATATACAAAAGTTGTCAAACCCCACTTTAACTCGTATTTGGCCCGTTTCCCGTTAATCGGGGCAGAATTTTGAAAAACTTAAAACATGAAAGTTGTCACATATTTAATTACGGACGTCTGAGTTCTTAAATCACCACAATCCAAGAAAATATGAGCAAGTTATACTCGTTTTACGAAACGGCTCCAAAATGACAACTTATCGAAAAGTTAACCGTTAAGCATTTCGACTTAATATTTTTGGCCCACGACCACCAACACTTATTATTATTAAAAATAATAATATTTCAAGTCACTTCTAACCTTTCTTTTACATTTATTCTTAGATCATACATATAAAACGTTAGTAAAAGTTACTTATTAATTACTAGAAATATATCTTGAAATTTGGGATGTTACAACTCTCCCCTCGTTGGATTGTTCGTGTCCTCATGAACCGATTCTATAATACCAATCATAGCTAACCATCATTTATTACACATAAACGAAGTGAATTCACATCACTTTCCTTTATACCACTACACTGTTCACTAGTCTTTAACATAACTTTTACTGTGCTAATCATGATTTCTCTTCTTTTAAACGGTTTCTCTTAAATCAACATCTCAATCAATAACCATATTTTAAGAGCTATTTCTATCAAATGCATTTTCTTATGAAAATACACGAAAGATGTCATAAAAATACGTCAAGTTCCTTGGTATTGCCTTACTTCTTTCAATTTACAACAATATGACTTTAGTTCAACGACTCTACATAACTTAATTATCTTCTTATTTGTGGAAGCGTACATTTATCTCACTCTATTTCTTCCCAATTACTTGCATAAAATTCATTTACACCCGTGTGGTACATCCTCTTTGAATCTGTTCTATCAAAACAGAAACGTTAAAGTGACTTCCCGTCTACTCTTACTCGTTTTCAATTAATTACAACTAATCATATTCAATTATGGAATCACCGTTTTCTTTTTAGCTTCATCATGTAACTTTTGTGACAATGTAAACATTCTTATTTATTAAGGAAAATCTTGCTAAGTATCTTCATTTACCTAAAATTAAACGCGTAAGCATAGAATAAGGGCACCCATCATGGTATTTTGGCGTGTTAACTCACACGTTTATTTTAAGGATAATATTCATTCTTCTCTGGCATAATATATTACATTTCTAAGTCCATTCTACCTTAAGGCCATACTTCCTTTCTATCTCAGTATTCCCTTTAGTTAAAAGTCTATCTATATACATCGTCTGGTGATTAGTTCTTTCATCTCATAATTACCGTTAATCATGCTAAACTTTCTTAACACTTGTAATCCCACAACACTTGTGTGATAATATTTATCATAAACACAACCCTCGGGTTTTCTTAAATCAAAATATACATATAATCAACATCATGTATAGTATAAAATTTACTTATCTTGTCGTCGCGTTGAGTGTTCCAAACGTATGGATTCACATTCACTTAGTCGTTGCAGGTTCCTGTCTTTGCGCTTTAATGACCATTATCTATACTTCTCAATCGTATCATCATTCATATGAATAATTAACATAACTTACAAGAAATCGAACCTTGCTTAATGTGTGCACGACATGAATTTGGTAGTCCTTTATTACATGTTCTTCCACACTTAAAGTAAAGCTCTTTCAAACATTAATACTCTGATCGATAGAGCACGTCAGTTGTCTCCATCAATTATGCATTTCATAGTTCCTGCACCTTATGATCCTTACACCTTACATATTCTTTGATATAAAACTTAGATTTCATCATTTACATAGATATCATTTAACGACCACATTAACATTTATATCTTTGTAACTCTGACTTTTCATATAACCATAAAGAATCCCTTGCTCGGTGCCATCCAGAGACTTAAGTCTACCTTTCACAATTTTAACTTTTTATCAAGCATACAACTTTAACTCATTTAACATTTCTTATCGACTCGTTCTTAAACACCATTCAACTAAGTCAAAACTTTTTTTAGCACATTATCATTACATCGTTATTAGTCATCATCACTTAAGGGTACATTCATTATACTTTTGACAACTACTTTACATGACAGTTTCTATTCATTCAATTTTTTTTTTGCTTAGTCTCACGCTAAGTCTTACACCTATTCATGTGTTTGTTCATCCTAAACTTGCAACTTACATCATCCTATTTAGAATTCGTGGTCACGAAAACCCAAGAGCACTCTTAGCATTAGCATAATCATAACCAAAAACATAACCTGTCAACCCGCAAGTTTCTTTCTTGTATCGGATCCGGTCATACCACACCATAGACGCAATGACCTAGGATTGTGCCTAAGCTAAACATATATACCCATAGACATAAGGTCTAGACTCATCAAAATTTAACATGGATGTCAAGTCTAAGCTCGTCACATTAACATAGACATAAGTCTAAGCTTTTCACCTAGTGATCTTGATCGTCACCCTCTTGCACGGATGCAATCCAGGAGCATCAAGTCACTCATGACATCATATTTCGTGTTCATGATAGAATTATAAGCATTCTTTCATACATAATTATAACCTTTCGACTCGAAAGTTTCCTTCTAAAATCTAATTTAATCATATCATCCATAGACATATGGCCTACACTTATCACAATTTACATGAACATAAGTCGAAGCTCATCATCATGAATATGGACGTAAGTTCAGGCTCACTAACATCACCATGGACGCAAGTCCAAGCTCATTAACTTCACCATGGACACAAGTCCAAGCTCATTAACTTTACCATGGACACAAGTCCAAGCTCATTAACTTTACCATGGACGCAAGTCCAAGCTCATTAACTTTACCATGGATCCAAGCTTATCATCATCGACATGGACACAAGTCCAAGCTTATCATCATTGACATGGACACAAATCCAAGCTAATCGTCATTGACATGGACACAAGTCCAAGTTAGTCGTCATTGACATGGACACAAATCCAAGCTTATCATCATTGACATGGATACAAATCCAAGCTTATCATTATTGACATGGACACAAATCCAAGCTAATCGTCATTGACATGGACACAAGTCCAAGCTAGTCATCATTGACATGGATCCAAGCTTCATCACTTAGTGGGTTTGATCATCACCCTCTTGCACGGATGCAATCCGGGTGCATCAAACCACTATCATACATCACATCACAAGTGCATAGTCTTCTCGGAACTAGCTCCTTGTTAACTTATTCCATATGATGCATACCATTATCGAATTAAACTTCATGCGTCCAAAATTTATTCCATTTAATAATCATATAGTCACATATCATTCATTTAGAGTAACCAACTCATAATAGTTAAAAGCCGTTACTCATAATAATCATGCAATCATACATGTCTAAGCATAAATATACCTCAGTTTAAGTCTAAATAATCCTAAGGTGGATTATCTAGTTCTCTTAAACCACCACTCTGATACCAACTTTTAACGCCCTAGAACGATTTTTTTTTAAGATCCCACTACGGGATCCCATCATCCCACTATGGGATCAGGTTCTGATCAAATTTCTTGAAAATCACCTTTGATCCCATTCCGGGATCTTTTAATCCCATTCCGAGACCCATATCGTCTTATATATCAAACTTGATCCATTTCGACTCATTCCATTATCTATCACGCTTCATTCGAACATACTTAAGCCTTTCATTAACCTTATTACAATATCTTTGACTACTAGTTTATTCCAAAACGTTTAACGGACATAGATAAAAACGTCAACACATGTAATTACCTAAAGCATGATCCAATTTCGAGACTCACAATTCCACTTACAAAACCAATTTGATCATACTTGAAAACTCTAAAGCAAAACAACCTTGAATTGTGAACATTTGAACACATGATCATCCGCATTCAATAACATAGATCATCATAATAATAAAACCAAGATTCAGAAAGTTGCTTTTACTTACTTGAGCTAACTTCTTACTTAAATTTCTTGCAAAACCGCTACTTCTTCGACGCTTGTTATATACCCTTTAGGAACTTGCAAGATCCGTTTCCTTCACTTGTCCCAATATTCGGGAAAGTCTACTTTATGATCTCTCACCGCTTTCAAGAACCTACATACATGACAACAATGAATATGGGTAAGCTCAATGCTTAGTGAGTAACATAGAGAATTAAGAATAAGTGTCCATAAACTTGGCACACTATAAATAACAATAATTATCCTTCGAAACCCGTCTTCTTGGTAACTATTCTCTTTTAGGAGAGTTTGTATGTCCTTGCTTCACAAACACATCATACACTTCATCACTAATACATCATAACAATACATATCTACAACATATTACATTCATAAAAGAACTCAACACTAATCATAAATCATCAATCACATAATACTTACCTTGCGCACCCGTGTATGTACAAGTGTATCCCCACTTACCTATCGTAGCCCTCATGATCGGCTTGTCACGGTGTAATTCCTTCTTCATTGGTTTATCATAGACTCATATCTCGTCACTCTACTCGAATTCCCTTGCTATTAAAAAAATTCTTGAAAGACTTCTTTAACATCTTGAAATTGTATTAGCAAACTTAACACATCATAATATCATCTACCACATTCATCATTAAGTACCCATTAACAACCGTAACATAAACTAATAAAATTGACTTCATCAAAATCTTTAACTTGATAACTTACCGTAAAAAAATACTTGTTCTACTCGATCACAATATTCATGATACAACGAAAAACACATCATAATATTGAATACATAATTAAATCGTTAATTGAACATAAATTTACCTATGTACTCACCTTGGCCTCTTTTGCACACTTGGCCGATTTCCTTCCCTTGATTAGCTCATAATCACAATGCTAATCACATTAATAACTTGCTTAACACATAATTTCGCTCATAACGCCATTAGGCATCAAAGTGTCTACTAGCTTAATTTTAACCCAATTAAGCTTTTGACCGATTTTGACTCAAGAAAGGAACTTGAACCACTACACTACAAGTGGTAACTCATGTCCAAATAACTCCCTAATAACATGGACACTTACAACATGCCCAAAATTCCAAACAATAATACTTTATACAAACTTTACACAATTCTACCATTTGGACAGCCCTACATTCACAGCATATTCTGACCCATTTAAGTCTCTATTCAGAATTTAAAGACTTGTTCATTAGAAAGGACACTCAAATCCCTTTTCGAAAAGTGCTCACACGCCCTAAACGGAGCTACGATTGATTTTATATGATTTTTACAAAATCAAGTTTTGTGCAGTTTTTCTTAGTGACGGGTTTGACATCATTGACTCCATTTTCAACTCAATTCAACACAAAAACATTTCCAACAAAACCAAGCTACTTACATATACTAATGACACTATTATGAATGATTTTTAACAGAATTTAATCATCATACATGGCTAATAATATCATGAACATTATTAGTTCTTCTCTTAGGCATTTTAACAAACACCTTATATGCATAAGCTTGTCATGTTCTTTAACATCACAACAATAAGTCTTTAATCCATAATATCACTTATGAAACTCAAATTCATGAATAATTAAAAATAAGCATCATCAAAGATTCATTTTTACAATTAAAATCATCATCATCAACATCAACTCTTCTTTGAGGCATTTCATAAAACACCTTACATGAATGCCCCAAAAGAAGCAACACTACAACTTACTAGATGTTTAACTCACCAAGAACCCTAATTCAACCTCAAGAACGAAATTAAAATATAAAATTCGGATTAAGAACTTACCAAAGCATTAAAATTGAAGTCCTAGATAGCTAGAACAAGAATCCAAGTCAAGTGAGTCAAGATCACTCTTTTTTCTCCATGTTCTTCCTCTTTCTCTCCCTAAAAATGCCCCACTCTCTCTCTCTCTCTCTCTAAAATGAGAGTAAATTTCCAGAAGTTGTTAGAGCTAGAAAATGAGCTCTCAAGACTGATTTTGATGGCCAAAAACGTTTTTAGGCATTTTACACTTTCAGTCCCTCAATATACAAAAGCTGTCAAACCCCACTTTAACTCGTATTTGGCCCGTTTCCCGTCAATCGGGGCAGAATTTTGAAAAACTTAAAATACGAAAGTTGTCACATATTTAATTACGGACGTCTGGGTTCTTAAATCACCTCAATCCAAGAAAATATGAGCAAGTTATGGTCATTTTACGAAACAGCTCCAAAATGACAACTTATCGAAAAGTTAACCGTTAAGCATTTCGACTTAATATTTTTGGCCCACGACCACCAAAACTTATTATTATTAAAATTAATAATATTTCAAGTCACTTCTAACCTTTCTTTTACATTTATTCTTAGATCATACATATAAAACGTTAATAAAAGTTACTTATTAATTACTAGAAATATATCTTGAAATTTGGGGTGTTACATTTTGCCCACGGTTCGAATAGCCAAAAGATGCAGCAGGGAGCCAGGATCGTTTAACTCGGAAAATCCACAACTCAGCTACTAACAAATCCAACTATTACTACGAAGCAGAAAATTTTGGATGTCTATCAATTTAACCGCTTAAAATAATTTTTCCGTCGAAGTTTATAGAAAATAAAGAAAATTCTATGTCCTAAAAACTAGAGCGTAGAAATGAGAAAGAAAAAGGGCTTCGAGAAATAAGAGTCGAAAAACAAACGTCGAAAAATAAAAAGTCAAAAAATAATAATAAGAAAGTATTAAAAGTCTAAAAACTAAATATTAAAACTTGCATCTAAAGGTATTAAAACTTAAAGGAATTCTATATCCAAAATGGCAGTTACTTAAAAAGGCACTAAAATCTATTTAAAACTAAAGCGATAAGTGACGTCGTAAATTTCTAAGGCGCCTAAATCTTAATCTAAAGAAAAGCACTTAAGGGATTTTATGGCAAAGCCTAAAAATCTAGAAGTACAACGGCAAAACTAAACTTAAAACTATAATTACGAATGATACGATTAAAAAGATATAAATAATAAAAGGATATAATCTAAAATGATAAAAATAAGATTTTATATAAAAATATTATTTTTATATTATTCTATATAATTAATACAAATAAATAAACTTGAATTTACAAATAATAATAAAACTAGATATAAATATAAATATATTAATTAAAACAAACCCTAATTAAATTAAATAATAACAATTATAAAAACCCTACTTCGTAATTAATGTTTTAAGGATCAGGCCTGTCCAGTCAAACCATGCGGTCGCATGGATTATGGCCTACGAGCTCATGCGGTTGCATGACCCAGTTTACCAGAAATAAATTGGGCTTCGAAAAGGCTTCGGCCCAGTTTTAAATTTTAATTATTATTATTATTTTTTCTGATTTTAATTTATGTAAAATATTTATATAAAAATAAAAAACGTATATTTAAAATTCTAAAAATAAAAATACTTTTTAACTTTATATATCTTAAAATTATATATATAGATTTAAACACTTATATATACAGATATATATAGAAATTTTTTTATTTTTATTTTTATTTTTTTAATTTTTTTATATGTTTTTATATAAATACAAAATATTTTTACAAAGTTAGAGATAAGAAATATAGCGTAAAAATATAGCGTTTCGCCGGGTCCCCGGCAGCGGCGCCAAAAACTTGATGTGTTAGCGGAGGCGTACGAAAAACTATTATTGTTTACTACGAAATACGACGAAATATTACACAAGTTTTATTATTTATTTACGGATGGAATATACCTAAATCTTGCTACAACACTATAGGCAGTGTACCTAATCGTAGAGTAGTGTAGTTTTTAGTAAGTCCGGTTCATTCCACAAGGAGCTAGTGATTACGTACTATATTTTTAACAACTATATTTATATAAAATATATATAATTATATATAGTAATATTATTATTATAAAAGGGGGGTTTTCCCGTTTAGTGACCGTTTGTCGATTTTATATTTTAAGCGTAAAGGTAAATGATAATAATTAAAGTGCGTAAAATAAATAACGATAAATAAATGACAATAAATAAAAGTACGATGAGATATAAAATAACACAATTATGCTTATTTAAACTTCCGTAACCATGATGTTTGGCGTTTTGATTTTAATTTATTACTCTGGGTTAATTATCATTTGTCCTAGATTAATTGAAACCTATCTGGTTTTTGTCCATAATAGTTCATCAGTCATAATTATAAAATGCTAGTCAAATTAACCTTATAACCGAAGTCAAATATTCCAACTAATTAGGGATTCGAACTTTAACAAGGTTTTAATACTTTGTTAATAATTACACCAGGTTATCGACTGCATGTAATCCAAGGTTTTAATACTCTGTTAACAATTACACCAATTATCCTTGTATGTAATCCACCCATATTTTAATGAGATATGAATATTAATTTACCCACTTGATCAGTTTGAATAATCAATTACCCAACTCGAATAATTAATTAAATGATTTTAACAGATGTCGTATAAACGTCACTAAATATAACATTCATAATCATTTTTGAAGATAAGTTCGATAGAGTCCAAATAGTTGTCATTCTATTAGACAATACCCCCCATCTATTAATAGTCATTAGTCCAAAGTCCACAAGTGTCAGTCTTTTGTCCAAACCCAAATTATGGTACAAAATCCAATAAACCTGTCTTAATATTTAGTCCAACATTACGATTACTTCAGCTCAAATAAGCATAATAATAACTTAGTTATGATACATTAATTTAAAAAGGAAGAACATAGCTTACAGTGGTGATTAATCGCGTAGCGTTACACGGACAGAGTTCCGACTTACAAAACCTTAAAACATTTCTTGCATTAACCGAATTATTATTAAACTTAATTTAAACTTTATATTATAAATATAAATATATATTACATTGATCAGAGGAAGGAAAAGAAAAAGATGTGAAGTGTGTGTAAAATTCGTCCACCAAACTCTTCAATTTATAGGACCTGACCTGACATTTGAAGCCATGCGATTGCATGGGTTATAGGATTCCTGGCCATGCGATCGCATGGCCAGTTGGGACAGCTCACATTGCTCTATCTTCTTGTTTTGCCGACAGTTTTTAATAATATAATATAATATATATAATTTTATATAATATATATATATATTATATTATATTCATGTGCATAGTTGATTTGTAATTTTAGCTCCGTTGAGTCGTACATTTCTTCTCGGTTTATGTCTCAGTTCCGAATTTTTGAACGTCCTTTTGTACATTCAGATATCTTGTACTTTGCGTTCCGTGACTTGTACTCTTTGTAAATTTTAGATGTTTCTCATAATAAATTGAACCACTTGAATTGTATCTTGTACTTTTGAGCTTTTTGGTCATTTGAGTCTTCAAATCTTCGTTTTCTTCTTTTGTCTTCGCACTTATTTATTTAAACAAATATTACATAAAAATAGAACAATTGCAACTAAAAGCTTTACATATTGGAAGGATATTGCGTCTAAATATATGTTCATTTGGAGCACTATCACATATTAATAATAATAATTTATATCAAGGTTATATATGATAAATATATATTTATATATTATTTGATATATTTTATATGCACCTTAATTAATATCATTTTTATAATAGAAAATATAGTGATATGTAATATTAGTATAATTGTAATGTATTTACATAAAAATATCTATTTGTAATGATACTAATAATGATAAGAATAAGAATGATAATAATAATGATAGTAATAATATGATAACTTTAATAGTAATAATAATTTTTACCAAAAATGATGTTTTTAAAATAATGATAAAAGGATAGTTTTTAATAATAATTATTCTTTTAATAATAATAATAATAATAATAATAATAATAATAATAATAATAATAATAATAATAATAATAATAATAATACTAATAGTAGTAGTAGTAGTAGTAGTAGTAGTAGTAGTAGTAGTAGTAGTAGTAGTAGTAGTAGTAAATAACTAATAATAGAGTACAACCTTTGAAGATAAACCCTTTTTAAAAAAAATGCCGTCGCCCGGGCTCGAACCCGAGACCTCTTGGTTACACATAAACACTCCTAACCATTTCTCTATTCTTGCATTTCTGTTTTAAGTTAGCTCCCTATATTTCTTTAACCCGTTTCCCTTCTGTTTTGTTTTCTTTTTCCTCACAGCTTCACCTTTCTTCATTGTTCCATGGCACAATTTTATCATCTTACATCTCCTTATCATAAAATCAGGATGTTTCTACCAACATCATCTTTTTCTTCGGTCACCATCATAACCATAGTTACTATCGTAATCATAATCATAATCTTAACTATTATTATCATTCCTTCATTATGCATCGTATATCAACATAATATCATCATAATTATCTCGTTCGTTACTGTTGGAATCAGAAAAGAAAATGCAGCAACAAAAACGTGTGTGGTGGGTTAATTAGGTTTTACGATGGACACAGAAAGAGAAGAAAATAAATAGCAGGTTGAATGTTGGGCTACATTAATAATTGGGCTTGAGTAGTCCTTCTTGGGCCTCGATTATCAATTAAAATAGATGCAGAAGTGTTTGTTTAATTCATGGGATCCACCACTTAATCCATAAGTCAAAAAGGCATTTAGTTCTTATAAAGAATTAAAAGGAACGATCAATTGTAGTAGCCTTTGTCGACCACTAGCAAGAATAATCATATTGTTCATTCGATATTTAAACCCTCACATAATGAAAGTTGTAGCAGAATAACCCGTAGAAGAAACAGCGCTTTAATAGTAGAGAGAGAGAGAAGTAATACTTAAAATAGAAAATAGAAACAAAAATTCACGTAGCAGCAGTCTGTTTCTGGGTTTGTTTTACAGCGAAAGAGGCAAAAATAATAGAAGTTGTAGGTGGGTTTTCTTTGGGTTTTCATGTGAGCAGACACAATGATACTTTGGTGAGTGTTGAACCGGGATAGAAACAGATTAAACATACAGCGATATGGGTGGTGATTTTCTTGATATTTGGTTCGTTCGATAGGCAATTGAATCAGGAAGTAGATACTTACGGCTGCAGTAGCAACATAATAGCTACGGTGATGGTTTGATGATCCTTGTTGACTGTTGTAGCCGTAGAAACAGTAACAAAAAGAAACGGCTGCAGCAACAGTGGTGATGGTTGATATGAGGTGGGTGTTGTGGTGTTCTTGACCATCATATAAATTAGTGACGGGTTTTGTGTTAGTGACTCGTTAGAAGCAACAAACCGAAAAATGGGTGTTCATGGTTATTATGGTGTAGAAAGTGGTTTGTTATTGGTTGATGGTGAGCTTATGATGGTTTGAAAAGGGGTGATCATTCACAAACAAAAGTAGAAACACAAATAGGCGATTATATGGTGGTGGTAATATGGTTGTTTGATGGTTTGGTTTTGATTTTTGGCCTTCTTCGACGACAGAATCAAATGAGCAGTTGGTGATGATTCCTTGATCGAATGGATTACAGAATCAAAAGAGGGAACGCAGCAGCTTACCAGAAATGATGATGTCTTGGTTGCAAACTGAAGAGAAACCGGCAATTAGTTGTGGTTAGTTTCAATGGTGATGGTTTAGGATGATGACCGGAAGTGTTAACCGGTGGTTTGTTCTATGGGATGTGAATGTTATCTAGTAAGAGAAAGAAGAGAATAATTGATGAGTTTGATGTGTTCTCCTCTATCATGTTTATGTATGTAAAGATATATAAAGATTAGTTAGATGTAATAATACAACACTAATCAAAATAATAATTCAATTAATACTGTAAGTGATTGGCAATCAATTGAAACAAGCACAGTGTAATCTCAAATAATATAGCCGCCTCTTAATATCTATTTGATCATGCATATTTTTACCATAGGGTTTAACATGCCTGCTTAATACGTTAGTGGGGTTTAAGGATCTTAGAACGAGGCTCTCCGGTCCGACTACTGTGAATAACCCCGGCCGACATGATGATGTCGGCGGGGTGGCCAAGTGATTAAGTCCACCTTTTAATGACGATCGTCGATTAGAAGGCCCCAAATAAGGTCATAGGTGCTAGTTAATCAAGAAACTAACCTGTTAACCTTGAGAAGATGCTAGATGATGTTGTTACGTAAGGTGATGATGATGTCTAGAATGATAGTTAGGGTTTGTATATATAGGCGAACCCTAATTCTAGAACCATCCGAGATAAAGGCAATCTTTTCCATAACAAACTCCCCCAAATCACAGATGTAATTATGGAAAAGATATTTACTTGATAGCCAAGTAATTGCTGTACCGGGAACAAAGGCATTGGATGCGGATCCGTATACCGCATAACGCACATGGGCATACGCATATGCACACTAGCGGGTGCCCGCATACATATGGGGTGCGCATGCGGGTTGCGGTATCATTATGTCCCCTAGTTTGATGTTATATGGCGCAAGACATATGATATCAAACTATTAAGCGGAAAAAACAAGAAAACGGCTAGCATTCAATGTCCCGCGTGCGTTTCGAGGTCATTTAATGCATGTCACTGTCGCAGAAGACCATTCGACTGACAAGACATAAAGTGGCAGTTGGCAGGCGCGTGTCAGCCACGCACTCATAGGTAACCATACCCAACTGACATCCACGCGCGCACTTAAAATGCCACCCGTTGATCGCGTAACACGTGTACAGCCATGATCAACCCATTCCACCCCATGACTCCAAATCATCACTATAAATAGCCCCAATTCACACACATTTCCATTTTTCTGCTCCAAGCTTCCCCAATAAGCTGCTATATTCAATTCCGATCAAATCCTAAATACTCCGGCCACCGTATAAAGGTTAGTAATTCTCCAACCACTCTATAGAAAATGACTAAGGCTAACGAGACCTATGTAGATAGTGTTAGATCGATTATAGAGCAGAAACACATTGATTACTTAGTAAAACAATACCCACCGTTAGCAAAGTACAATCCGGTGCCACCCCTGTCTAATCAGCGTGCTCACGAGCCACCGGAGAAGAAGGTGGCCATCTACGAACATGCGTTTAAGCACGATAACTTTAGGGTTCCCCCCTCCGACTTCTTCCTAGGCGTACTAGACCACTTCAGAGTGGGATTAGGGCAGCTACACCCGTATGCCATAGGTAAAATAGTACTGTTTGAGATGTGGTGCGTCGCACTCAACAAGGTACAGCTGATTAAAGTTTTCATCTATACCGCTTAGTCAATCACCACAAATCCTGGTTCACCTTCTTCGCCCGACAAAATTTCACAAAACCCCAAAGTCGAATGCGGGTAACTGGAAATAAACTTTCTTTTACATTGACCATACTGTAGTTGGTACCAATTTTCCGCAAATGTTTATATGGTGCGAGAAGGTGGAGAAGGATGTGAACAAAACCCCGGTCCTTGATGATGAGGAAACAAAGCTATTGGCGGAGTGCGCTAACGCACAGCTGGTGCACCGGTCATACGGGAACATAATATTGCGATTAGTGAAGATCTTCGCACACTGGCCATGGAAAGATGTGCGTCCAGCCATAGTCGGACCGGATGGAAAGGGTAGGAATAGTATAATCACGTACTAACATAACTGTTTACTACTTATATGTGCTAACACATGCGTGCATGTTTGCAGAGATGAAGATGAAGAAAGTACTGACTGCGAAGGAGATTGCGGGCATCGCCTTCCACAAGCAAAATGTGAACCAGCAGCTAGAGCAGGAGAAAACTGGTGAGAATGCACCTGCCACCTCCGGTAATAAGCGCAAGGCCGCCGAAGCCTCCCAACCCCAACAGAAGAAGAAGAAGAAACTCACTCCCAAACAGAGGGAGGACAAGTGGAACGACAACTTCGTTCCCATCGAACCCCATTCTGCGGATCTACCTCCCCCATCTTCTGGTAAGAGTTTTGCTTTCGCGCATACCGCATACTTAAGTTTGTATTTATTTAACCATACGGTATAATACGCAGAGCATGCTGAAGAGACACATCACACCCTACCACGGGTCAATCCGGACCTTGAAGCTACCACCGAGTCAAAGGACAAGACGATACACCTGGACTCCGAGTCTACACCAACCCCGCCACACGGTAGCTTCCGATTGGCGAACCTGGCGCATCTCACCCAGTCATCGGCGGAAAACGCCGCAGAGCAATCCGCCTTCCTCCAACAAATCTTCCTGGCTGAGTTCCGTAACCAACTAGCTGCACTTCCTTTTAATCAGGCGCTCAACGCCTTCATCCAAAATGGTCTCGTCTTTTTGGCATGGTTGCGGATCAAGCCCGCCGTTCTACTAACTTGTATCAAGTGGCCGTGCAGAAAGAAACAGAATTAGGGCGGCTGCAAGAGGGAGTTGAGCAGGTTAAGAAAGATAGGGACACGGCAGAAGAAGCGCGCAAGGCGGTAGAGTTAACTGTGGCGGAAACCAAAAACGCATTGATTGAAGAGAGAAAGAAAAACCGCGAGCTGGTTGGGGCGGTTGACCAGTCCAAGGGGGAGACTGAGCATCTGTGGGTGGAGCTGGAAAAGGTTACTAGGAAGAAGGATGATGCGGTGACTGGCCGCGAGCTAGCGGAGGCGGACTTGACAAAACTTCGCACCGCTCTTCCTGCCATTGCGCAGAAGGTGATGGATTCTGGGACCGTGTCTGACAAGTTCAATGCCTATGTTGATGCGGTTAAAGACCACGAAATCAACAAGGCAGTGCTAGAGGTGATCCAAGCCTGCGGGCTCACACCGCCGTACCCCGACGTCGTGCAGAAAAAATTGAAGGAGGGTACGGCTGCGGTGCTCATGGAAGCGGAAGAAGCCATCACTGCCATCCCGATCCCCATAATTAATGCGTTTGTGGCGGACCCGAACATGTCGATTGACGGGTTCCTCAAGGAGGATTATTAGGTTGTTGTAATAGTTTGCGCCGTAAGTCCTATGCTTAGGCAGGCAATTGTAAATACGATTTTTGGGCCTTAAGTCCCGTGATGGGCAGGCGTTTTAAACAATTACCATTTGTAATAACTTTATGTATATATTATCGTGTCATGCGTAGTGTATTAATTTGTTTATATATCACGAATCAAAACAAAGAATTAACCGCATGCCCATGCGCATAGTTAACCAAAACTTATGCGTATGATCAGGTACTGCGTAAAATAAATCAATAATTTAGAGATTATACCTTGAACAACTTAGACTCAAAAGCTACTGCGTTATTGCTTTGTCATGTACTAGGGGTGCACTTTAGCTGTATGGTAAGCAACGCAACTAAAAACAAACCAATGCTTTTATGCTAAAGAGTTCCTCACGCAAACCAATGCGAGAGTAATTACGCACAAGCAAACCAATGCTTTTATTTTTAAGTCGACTTGGCAGCCATCTAGTCTGTGTGGCGCTTGGCTAGGGGAAAACCAATTCCCTTCACCTGCCGTTAATGTCTAGCCTTGTAACCAAACAGGCTTCTGCTGCACGGGGGCTAGAGGACACCCCTTAAGTAGGCAGGAACCGCATACAAAAAGAAAAACAATAAAAGTATGTGCGAGTAAATATTCAATTGGCATTAATAATGATTACAAACGCGACACATCCAAACGGACGGAAAATACATAGAAAAAATAATGCGCTAAAATAACTTGGAGTGATCAGGTCCATCCAGCTACATATAACATTTTTTTCAACAATGTCGCGTCACAAGTGCGTTTCACAGGTTTTCCATCTAATGTCTCGAGATGGTATGCCCCGGTGTTGCTTGCTTTTGCTACCCTATACGGACCTTCCCAGCGGGGGCCCAATTTTCCAGTATCCCCCGCATGACTTGCGTCATTCTGATGCCAAACTAAGTCCCCGCACTTATAAGAGCGCGAACACACACGCTGATTGTAGTACTTTGCAATTTTCTGCTTATTATTGGCTTCGTTTACCACCGTATAGAGTCTGTGTTCTTCAAGCAGATTAATATTTTCCCGCAAAGCTTCTGAGTTATTTTGTTCGTCAAAATTCTGTATGCGGAACGTTGGTACCATAACTTCTGCGGGCACAACAGCTTCTGATCCATAGACCAAACTGAACGGAGTCTCACCAGTGCTTGCTTTGGGCGTTGTTCTATGTGCCCACAAAACCTTTGGCAGTTCGTCCACCCAACCAACTCTACTATGGCCCAACCTAGCTTTGATTCCAGCCACTATGTCCCAGTTGGTGACTTTGCACTGGTCGTTCGCCTGTGGATGCGCAACGGATGTAAAAGTTTGCTTAATATTAAGCTCCGCGCACCAGCTGCGAAAAGGATCTCCCGCAAATTGCGTACCATTATCACTAACAATTTCGTTTGGTATACCGAATCGACAAACTATGTCTTCCCATACAAAATTACGCACCCTTTTTCCTGATATTGTCGCCAGTGGTCGTGCTTCAACCCATTTCGTGAAATAGTCGATTGCAACAATCAAGAATTTGATGTTTCCTGCGTGTGCAGAGTATGCGTAAGATACTGACGTAAATAGCATACGGTATAAAATAAATGAGAATATTACCTCGGCCTTTTGGAAATGGTCCGACTATGTCAATTGCCCATTTGCAGAATGGCCACGGTGAGGAGACCGGTATCATAGGATGCGCAGGTGCCCTGCTGATGGGTGCATGTATTTGGCAAGATTCACATTGCTTAACTATTCGAGCGGTATCTGCGTACATAGTGGGCCAATAATAACCTAGCCGCATAATTTTTGACACAATAGACCTGTGCCCCGAATGAAGAGCGCATGCACCTTCATGCACCTCGCGTATAACCTCCTCTGCCTCTTTCGGGCCAATACACCTTAAGTGCGGCCCTAAAGAATTTTTCCGATATAGGACATCACCCTCAAGGGCATATAGTGGTGCCTTGGTGCGGACCTTCTTCGCATCAACGGAGTCCGCAGGTGATGTGCCGTCCCGCAGGAAAGCAATAATGGGTGTCATCCATGTTGAGCTGGATTCCTCGACAGGTGCTACCAAAGGCATCAAAACGATGGATTTTGCATGCAGTTCTTCTATAAGAACTTTCTTCCCCAGATGATCAAAAGCCAAAGCGGCCAATTTGCTAATCGCAACCGCTTTTTTATTTTGCCCCCGCATTACGTGGGAGATTTGAAAAGCTTCAAAATGGTCAGCGAGGTTATAAACAAGCGATAAATATTGCTGCATGGCAATGTCGTGTGCTTCAAAGTCCCCGCTGACTTGACTACATACCAGCTTTGAATCCACATAAGCGTGCAGAATTTTAACATTCAATTTATGCGCAATACGTATACCCACTAACAGAGCCTCATATTCTGCTTTGTTGTTCGTAACAGCAAAATTAAACCGTAGCGCATATGTATGCTCTTCGCCATCTGGACCAGTTAAAATTACACCTGCACCCGCGCCAGCTGCGCTGCAGGCACCATCGGTGTATAACTCCCATGGTGACATAGTTGGTGCAGGCGTATCTTGATATTCTGCTGATACCTCGACATCTGCAGGTAACTCTACTAGGTAATCCGCAAGTATTTGACCCTTAACCGCGCTGCGCGAAGAAAAATTTATTTCATGTTCTCCTAACTCAACTGCCCATTTAGCCATTCGGCCAGAAATCTCAGGCTTGTATAACACCTGAAAGAAAAATGATTGCGTTAGTCAATGCGATAACCCCGGACATTGCCGCAAATTAGGTATGTACCAACCTATTTGATCGGTTAATCAGTTAGAACCACGATTGGATGTGCTTGAAAGTACCGGCGCAAACGCCGCGCCGTGTGGACTAGCGCATATACTAGCTTTTCTATTAGTGAATATTTTACTTCGCTTGATGTCAGCGTCTTGCTTACGAAGTAGACCGGCATTTGCGTCTGAGAAAACCTCAGCATTATATCTCTGCGAAATAAATAATGCATGTAAATAAAAGTGGATTACCTTTCCGCGATCTGCGATAAGGACTGAGCTGATAGCCTCTTTTGATGCCGCAAGATACAGCGTAAGCGTTTCTCCTGATACTGGCGCGGT
Source organism: Rutidosis leptorrhynchoides (assembly GCF_046630445.1). NCBI lineage: Eukaryota > Viridiplantae > Streptophyta > Magnoliopsida > Asterales > Asteraceae > Rutidosis > Rutidosis leptorrhynchoides. The sequence continues at coordinate 242,912,922 of NC_092336.1, forward strand.
GAGTGTTGGTAATTCAGCGAGCACCTTCTTCATCTCCTGAAAGGCGGATTCTGCTTCCTGAGTCCACACGAAGTCTTTTTTCTTTAAACAATTCTTCAAAGTATTGAAGAATGGCAATTGTCGCTCTGCGGCCTTCGACAAAAACCGCGTGATCACCGCAAGCTTCCCGGTTAGACTCTGCACGTCTTTCTTTGTCTTCGGAGATGGTAAACTATCAATGGCTTCAATCTTTTTAGGATTTGCCTTGATTCCCCGCACTGTCACCACATGACCTAGAAACTTGCCTTCCTCTTCCCCAAAACTACATTTGAGCGGGTTAAGCTTCATGTTTATCCTGCGTAGAGATGCAAATGTTTCTAGGATGTCCGCGAGCATTTCTTCTTCAGTGTTGCTCTTAATTACCAGGTCATCAACGTATGCTTCAAGATTCCTACCAATTTGGTGTTTGAACGCCGCATCAATTACGCGATGATAGGTTGCAACTGCATTTTTTAATCCGAAGGGCATCTTCGTATAACAGTAAATACCTTACGGCGTATGGAAAGCAGTCTTGTCCTCATCTTCCGCAGCCATTAAGATTTGGTGATAACCCTTGTACGCGTCTAGAAAACACTTGTACCGGAACCCTGTCAGTGATTCCACCTTCCAATCTATTTCCGGGAGAGGGTAGTTATCCTTAGGACACGCTTTATTGATGTCTTTAAAATTAACACACATCCGCCAATTACCATCAGCCTTTTTGACTAACACAGGATTAGCAACCCATGTCTGATACCGCACCTCCCGTAGGATGTTTGCTTTAACAAGATTATCTACTTCTGCGCATAGTCAATCACTGCGCTCAAGATCCATATGCCGCTTCTTTTGTCTAACGGGCATGAGTGATGGGTTAACATTCAATTTATGTTCCGCAATGTCTCGCGGTACCCCGGTCATGTCTGATTCACGCCACGTAAAAACATCTGCATTAACGGTCAATATTCCGTGCAATTTGCCCTTTGTTTCGGCTGACAAGCCTGCGCCGATTTTAATCCGCTTATCCTGATGTAAACGATTTGCTATGACCGTACTGCTTGCGAGTTGTTCTCCTACACTGGGAATGTTTACAGGCACAACTGAACCACACAACTCGGTTGTTTGATGTGAAGCAATTGTGGCAACCCCTCCCGTCGTAGGAAACTTTATTAAACCATGCACCACCGACGGTATAATGTTAAAACGTCGTATGAAATTTCTCCCGAGCAACGCGTTGTACCGCGAAGTTGAACGAACCACGTAAAAGTCAACTAACTCGTGTCTAACCAATTGCGGATTCTTGTCATCCGCGAGTTCTATTATTAGCTCTATCCAGCCTAGCGGCCATGATCTTTCCCCAGAGAACCCAGATAACGTAATATCAGACTGGCGTAGCTGCGTTTTAACATCTGCAGGGAGGAAACGATAGCAATGCTCGTAAATAATGTCCACGCCACTCCCGGTGTCAATATGCATGCGTTTAACTTGTACTCCGCAAGTAGGGATGCGACACTTGATGATAATGGGCTCGTTAACTGTGTCGATTGACATTACAGGAGGAAACGTGATTGGGAGAAGTTCCCAGTCATGGTGATCATTGTACTTTCTCCGCTGGCTAACTTTCTCTGCGTCGACCATATTAATGGTTAAGTCGGCGTTTTTTGTTTTATCAACTTTTTGCCATGCGAAAGTTTTAGCCTTCGACCCTTCTTCTGCGGATTTTCCCTTGTCCTTCTTAGGTGGTTTTAGGTGATCCAATTTACCTGTGTGTAGTGCCTCGAGCACTCGTTCCATCAAGTTTTTGCATCGATTAGTGTCATGCCCATAATCGTCATGGAATTCGCAATACTTTGTTTTATCCCGCTTACCGAATTCTGTAAGCGGAGTTGGAACCGCAAAGGTTGCGCACACTGGTTCAGTTGTCAAAATTTCTTTTGGCGTTTTAGACAAACTTTTAAGCAGCGCATAGTTCTGATTATTGATGCCGCGCTGATTATTGTTTCGATAATTGCCACTTGATTTCCCTTTATCATTCCTGATAGGACCACCGCTAGGATACCTTCCGCGAGAGTTGTTGCCACGATTTTGATCATGCGAACGATCATCATCGTCTTTCCTCTCGTTGCGTGAACTAGCTGTTGGAATATTATTATCTTCGCCACTTCGCATATAGTTATGGCATTCATTAAGCACTTCCGCATAAGTTGTTGGGACCGTATGGTGCAGACGCCTTACCAGTGTTGGATGACGTTCTGAGTTTATACCATGTATGAGTCCGGAAATCTGTTGCTCTAGCTTGAGATGCGCAGACACTCATTAGTATATCTTGTGAGAAATTCACCCAAAGATTCTTTGGATTTTTGCACAATATCATGACATTCGATATGAGTGCGTTTGCGTGGCCTCTGATTATGATATTGCAGCAAGAATTTCATCCGCAGATCCATAAACCCGGCTATACTACCCGCCAACAGTTTATTAAACCATTCACGAGCAATACCCTGCAGTGTCATTGGAAATATCTGACACGCAATCGGATCCACCCAACCTTGAGTGCGCATTGCGCCTTCAAAACGCTGTAAGAAGTCATCTGGATCAGTTAAGCCATTGTAAGTACCCAACGTATGAGGTATCTTTGGCGAAGTTGGAAACGGATATGCAATTATATGCGGAGGAAACTTATCGAAAGTAGTTGGTAGCTCAAAAGGTGGTTTAACAGGGTTACCTTTGAGCCCTGCGAAGAAATGCCTCATCATATCCTGAACAGAATCAGGTTGTGAAAATAGGTGGACCATGTCAAGAGGTGCCGCCTGCATAAATTAGCTTGCGAGGTTCGCCTGCCCCTGAATATTTTGCCAGGGCTGCCCTGGCGTCTGCGGATACAACCAAGGCTGATTTGGAAAAGAAGGCAGGCTTACCGGCGCAGAGTATACGGGTAACTGAAAAGGTGTCGAAACCTGTGGCACAGATGCCTGCGAGACCTGAGGATATGCCGCTATACGCCCAACCGTATGCGCAGTGCTTTACTGTTCTGCGATTATCGGCGTCCAATGAGAATTGGCATCCGGAATGACACCGAACCCCCAACTATTAAGTAATGCCTGCGCATCCGTAGGAGTCAAAAATTGCGAAATTGGACGCGGTGGTTGCCAAGGTTGCAACGGTGTAAACGATGAATTCTGCTGAACACTCTGCGTCTGTAGAGGGATTGAAACCGTGGTACTATAAATAGGTACCTGGCCACAGCATACTACGTGCGGGCCTACTGTTTCACCACTAGTGCCTACCAAGATGACCCTTGGATCCACTGCGGAAAAATCCAACCGCGTGTTGGTAACTGGCGAGTTTGCCCTTGGCGGTGTAATCTCATCTGGATATATCGGCTTATACCTCTGAAAAGGCTCGCCGGATACAGGTGGAAGATATGGCGCGTGTCCCGCCCCCGTAGTCATAGCCTGCATATGCTGACTGCCAGATGGTGTGTTTTGATTATCCGTTTGAGTACGTTTCGATGAGTCCCCGGAAGTCATGATACTGTTAAAAGAAAAAATTCAAAAAATTTCGTGAACAATAAGCCTTATAATTCAAAACCTTTTAAAAGAGAAAGCAATTAAACAGTCTTGAACTAATTCGACTCTCAATGAAAGCACCACTTGATCATGCATATTTTTACCATAGGGTTTAACATGCCTGCTCAATACGTTAGTAGGGTTTAAGGATCTTAGAACGAGGCTCTCCGGTCCAGCTACCGTGAATAACCCCGGCCGACATGATGATGTCGGCGGGGTGTCCAAGTGATTAAGTCCACCTTTTAATGACGATCGTCGATTAGAAGGCCCCAAATAAGGTCGTAGGTGCTAGTTAATCAAGAAACTAACATGTTAACCTTGAGAAGATGCTAGATGATGTTGTTACGTAAGGTGATGATGTCTAGAATGATAGTTAGGGTTTGTATATATAGGCGAACCCTAATTCTAGAACCATCCGAGATAAAGGCAATCCTTTCCATAACAAACTCCCCCGAATCACGGATGTAATTATGGAAAAGATATTTACTTGATAGCCAAGTAAATGCTGTACCGGGAACAAAGGCATTGGATACGGATCCGTATACCGCATAACGCACATGGGCATACGCATACGCACACTAGCGGGTGCCCGCATACATATGGGGTGCGCATGCGGGTTGCGGTATCATTACTATTGACATCCATTTTAATGTACGGATAATACTTCGTGCTCCGTTGATAATTAATAGCGGATAAAAGTGTTCAGAAAAAATCTAAATTTTTTAATTAAATTCCTTTATTTATTTCAGTCATTATGGTATAAAATTCGTCATTAATTTATTAAATAAAAATTACATCAACTGTCCCTCTCGATTCTGGGTAAAATATAAAAAGTGTTAAAACTTAACAAATAGTTCCTAAATACATTTTTAATAAGTCTAAAATTTATAGAACTCATTTTCGTATCACCGTTTATTTTAAAATTATATAAGTTTGAATTTAAGTTGTTTAATATCAATCGGAATATCAAACGAATATTACAATTATTTAATATTTATTTTTAATATGCTTTATTTATATATATAGATATATTTTAAATAATAATTATTATAATATCCTATTTTCATTTTACTTTACATAATAAATTTTAATATCAACAACCTATAATACTTCAAATTATATATATATATATATATATATATATATATATATATATATATATATATATATATATATATATATATATATATATATATATATATATATATATATATATATATATATATACACACACACACACACACATATCTACTTACAATTAATTGTTCATGAATCGTCAGGAATGGTCCAAGATTAATTGAATATATGAAACATTTAAAAAATTTTGAGATTTAACATTACAAACTTTGCTTACCATGTCGAAATCATATAAAAATTAAGTTTAAATTTGGTCGGAAATTTCCGGGTCGTCACACGCGATGTCTTTATGGTTTCACCGTGGGAGTTCCCTTGTGAAGGATGGTAGGACTGTAAATGGTTCGTCCTTTGAAATGATCATGTGTATGACTTTTGATATCGTGTTCGGACATCGTGAATCCTAACCGCCGTTAAAAAACAGAATTAAAACTAAGAAATATATGCAAAGGTTTAACCATCAATGATCCGTATCTAACTCGTCAATAAGTAACAAAAAACTAACCACCCGTAACCATATATATATTGCATTTTACTGACATAATAGTATAAATTTTTTTATATAATAAATAAAATAAGAATGATTATATTAAATAAAAATATTTACGTTTAAAAACTTATATTTATATTTTAAACATATGTATATGTATTGTATGATAGTATTTTTTTATATGTTCATGAGTTGATTTTATAATGTGTTATCTATAGTTAATATTAAAATTCTATAATGATGATGTCATTATTAGGCTAATTCCTTTGTTAAGAAAAAATTAAAAAGAAAAAGAAAAAAATCTAAGCATGGTGGATGATTTCATTAATCTAAATAATTTTGAATTAAAATTAATTCTTATTAATTGATTATTATTATTATTAGATCTTATTTATAATTATTTAAATTATTAAAATTAAATAATTTTAAATAATTTTAATTAATTATTTTAAAGTGAGTACGACAAAGTATAAAAGCTAGGCAGTGTGATGACCCGGGAATTTCCGACCAAATTTAAACTTTAATCTTTATATGTTTCTGACACGATAAGCAAAATCTGTAATGTTGAATCTCAAAAGTTTTAAAATCTATATTCATGTAATCAATTACCCTTTGACCATGCCTGACGATTCACGAACATTTATGTGTATATAGATATGTATATAATATATACTTATTAATTGAAAACGTTAAGGTAGTAGATGTATAATACTTTACATAAACGTGTTTGTTTCGATATTTGTTCAATATAGTTATTGGCGGAATTAAAAGATAATAACATATGATTGAATTATCAGATACATTGAATTATGATTACGAGTCTCTGTTATGAGGCTCACGTTGATTGAGAAATCTTTCCAATTTTAACAATATTCGGAAAATGGCAAAGTGATTTACATGAAAGAACGAAAGTGCCAATTAACGAAAGTTAGACAAAGGTTAGTAGAGAATTGAATTTCATAATATTTGATTGATCTAATTTCAAATGTGCGGAAACACTTTTCGACCCAATAGAATTTTGATTATGAAAATGTTTGGTTTAAATAACATAATTTGAATATATAAATAGGATATCCCTTATTAGAATTAAATATATAAATAACTCGCAACGTGTATTTAAAACGTGTTTATGAATATTGAAAATATATAGGATTTTAAAATAAACGATGATCCGAAAATGAGTTCTATAAATTTTAAGCTTACTAAAAATGTATTTAGGATCTAGTTATTCGATTTTAACACTTTTTATATTTTACCCAGAATTGGGAGGGACATTTAATGTAATTTTTATTTAACAAACTAATGATCGAATTTTATACCATAATAACTAAAATAAATAAATATACTTAATATAAAATTTTGGGATTTTTATGAGTAATTTATTCCGCCACTGATTCTACGACGGGATACGAAATAGCAGTATGTGAAAACTGTCGGTAGAAAATATCAGTAGATGGCTCTTGTTTTATAAACGTGTGAATATATATATTTTTTTCATTCAATCCACTTGTATTATAATATATAGTTATCTATTATTATAACTAGCATCACCCTTGTCATATGACTCAATCACAATACCTTTTCACCTTGGTTTAATCCCAAACAAACTGTGCTTAATTGGAATTCGTTGGAGATTTGCTGTGCACTCTTGTTTTACTTTAGATTATACTATTATATTATTATTATCAATGTTATATATATATATATATATATATATATATATATATATATAATTAGGTAATATTTATGTATCAATATGTATGTAGATATATAGTTCATTCATTTGTAAAACACCTCATTACTCATTCTCGTGTGATCAACCTTAAGTATCACCTTCATATGATCACCACCGGAGCCATAACCTTCGTCCACCTACATCACCCATTGAAGTATCACAAGGTAAAACCAAAACCAACCATCTTTCTATTTTTCTGTATAGTTTGACAACCCAAGAACCAAAACCATGATTTTCTACTACATGCATGTTATTTCTTGTTCCTACTAATCTACAACCCCACAATCATCGAACGGCTTGTTGGCTCATGTTTCCTATTCGATCGTAATCCTCTAAACCCAACCACTTACTTGTTGTATTACTACTAGTCATTTGTTTGAACCACTTGTGCCATTCGAGATTGTTGTAAACAACCTTCCATCACCATAAACAAACGACACCCTAGTCCCACCGTTGACCTCCATCTAGCACTACCACCTTCCCCACTACAACACCATCTTTCACCATGCTCAACCGCCACCATTATCACCATACCACCCGAAACAACCACCACCCTAACCTTCTAGCTACTGTTTCTGTTTCAAATGGAAAACACCACATAACCTCGTCGAATGCTACTGCTATTTAGGGCTGTTTTCTTTTTGCTATTCAAACAGCATGTACTATATCTGTTTTCAGTTCAAACCGCCCCAAAAACCCACTGTTGTATTTACTGCTGTAACTATTTTTTTCTTCGGTTAAGCAAGTGGCATATGTCATCGATTGATAGTTTTTCAACTTAGTTTTAAAGAATAATACTTTACAATACATTATTAAATGGGCATGTGGGACAAGTTTGAGTTTGAGGCCGACCAAAATGGGAAAACAAAAAGGGACGTTTCTTTTTTTTTACTATTTGATTAAGTGAGGCATAGATTTAGGATCTTGGAATAGTGATAAATATTATATTGGTAATATGGGTTAGATAATGACGAGACATTGAATGGTTACTACTATTGCTTCGATTCGTTCTGCCAAAATAGCCTGCACATTGCAGCTACTTCGCCATCTGTTGATGAGATGATAATTATGTTATGTGATAATAACGAATTGATGGATTACGGATATTTGATAATGATGATCGAAGGTTGCTGTGATTATATTTATATCTTACTTTCTTTACTCTTTCTTCTTCCTGCTACTCATACGATGAAGATGATAGTATGATTAAGGTTATGATTAAGGTTATGATTAGAATTCATGATTTTATGTAAAAATTATGATGATTAACGATGATGAGTTGATATAGTTAGGATGAAGATGTAGATGATTAGTTTGATGATGATGAATAGCTCGATCTGGGTTTTGTATTTTGAGGAAAAGATGAAACAGAAATAAGATTAAATAAGAAATAGTTAAATCAGAAAACCAGAAGACAGATCAGTGGCCTGGGTATGTTTGTGTGCAACGAGAGGTTGTGAGTTCGAAACCAGTCAACGGCGGTTTATTTTTAACAATAGAAACTTGTTGGGCTGAATACTAATGTATTCTGTATTGGGCCGTGATAACTAGGTTTACTAGACCGTGGGCTTTAATTTGCTTGTTGGGTTGAATTATTGCTTAGTCTAACAAGTTGGGCCGTGATCCAAGTATTTGTATTGGGCCCTTAATTGCTTTTGGGACTTAAACAGAAACGGGTTTTATAGAATTAGTTTAAGAAATAATTCAGTAAAGTAGAAGACAAAGGAGTGGTCTGAGGGTGTGTTGAATTTATAAGAGGTCGGAGGTTCGAGCCCGGGCTATGGCATTTATTTCTTTTTAAGCTTTTTAAGGTAGTCTTCTTTGATTTTTTATTATTATTATTATTATTATTATTATTACTTTCATATGTAAGTATTGGTATTATTATTTTTATTAGTATTAGTATTTTAACAAATAAATATTTTGTATATAAAAATATACTTACTACATATACTATAACTATATTAATATTACATATACATTATATATTAAATCTAATAACATTACTTATAATAAATACTTACATATAACAAACTGTTTATATTTTTTTTTACTAATCATATATATATAATATAGATATAAATATATTAATATAACCAAATGTATATATATTAATCATTTTAAATATATATACAAAATAAATATATATAACATATAATTTAAGATTTAATATATGTATACATTTTTTTTTAAATGGAATTTAGTATAAATTCTATATAACTGCAAATATATAAATAATAAATTAATAAATGAAATTATGTGATTTTCCATTATATGTTTTAATAGATATACAAATGATATAGGTTCGTGAATCCGAGGCCAACCTTACACTTGTTCAATGAGGTTATATGTATTTTTACTACGAAATACAGTATGGTGAGTTTCATTAATCCTTTTTTAAATGCTTTTGCAATATATATTTTTGGGACTGAGAATACATGCGCTGCTTTTATAAATGCTTTACGAAATAGACACAAGTAATCGAAACTACATTCTATGGTTAGATTATCTAATCGAATATGCCCTTTTTATTAAGTCTGGTAATCTAAGAATTAGGGAACAGACACCCTAATTGACGTGAACTCTAAAGATAGATCTATCGGGCCCAACAAGCCCCATCCAAAGTACCGGATGCTTTAGTACTTCGAAATTTATATCATTTCCGAAGGAGGATCCCGGAATGATGGGGATATTCTTATATGCATATTGTGAATGTCGGTTACCAGGTGTTCAATCCATATGAATGATATTTTTGTCTCTATGCATGGGACGTATGTTTATGAGAAATGAAAATATAAAATCTTGTGGTCTATTAAACTTATGAAATGATTATTTATGTTAAACTAATGAACCCACCAACCTTTTGGTTGACACTTGAAAGCATGTTTATTCTCAGGTACGAAAGAAATCTTCCGCTGTGTATTTGCTCATTTTAGAAACATTACTTGGAGTCATTCATGGCATATTTCAAAAGACGTTGCATTCGAGTCATCGAGTTCATCAAGATTATTATTAAATCAATTATAGTTGGATATATTCTGAAATGGTATGCATGCCGTCAACTTTCAATGTAATGAAATTTTGTCTTTTCAAAAACGAATGCAATGTTTGTAAAATGTATCATATAGAGGTCAAGTACCTCGTGATGTAATCAACTATTGTGAATCGTTTATAATCGATACGGACTTCGTCCGGATGGATTAGGACGGGTCTTCACAGTTGGTATCAGAGCGGTGATCGTAGTGAACCAGGTCTTGCATTAGTGTGTCTAACTAGTAGTCGTTAGAATGCATTAGTGAGTCTGGACTTCGACCTGGTCTGCATGTTAAAAAAAAAAAAGTTTTTCTTATCATTTTGCGTCAAAAATTATCTGCTTATCATTCTTAGTCTAGACACGTCTTGCTGCATTGATTGCATGAATAGTGTATAGACAAGATTCATATCTTAGCGTATCTGTTACTGTAAACCTTACCTGACGTATCCCGTAAATTCCTCCGTAATTTACGAAACCTTTTGTTCTATATATATGGATATTCTATGTAATTAAGAATACCATCCGTTAGCCAGAAAATCATTTCGTATTTAAAAATCTTTTATTCAATCGTACGCAATGGAACTCACAACTAGTTCAAGTCCCTCAGATTCCGATATGGAGTCCCACTCCAGCTCTGAAAGCAGCGTCACCAGAATGAATCAATCAATCAGCCATCTCCAAATCATCTGATGAGTTCGTAGTCTACTCAATCATTGGAGACAAGAAGAAGGCGATCCTTTCCACCAATCAAATTCACCTTTTGGCAAAGAACCTGAAACACTTATCGGTGAACCTATTAGAAACACCATTTTTACCCTCATTTTTCCGAATATCTCGCCACGATTATATTCTATCCACAATTCAAAACCTTATTCACTCGCTCGTTCCGACCGACAATCATCCCGGCATAATAGAAGAATTCAACGAACTTCGCGCTCGAGTAATGGCTTTGAAATAAAAAATAAAAAAAATAAAAAAAATATGGTGCAAAACTTACCAGCTTCAGCAACATTACCGGCATCAACAGTACCACCAACAACAACATCCGCATCCCAAGCCTCAATTTCACAATCTGTCCCACGAACATCAACATCATACACACCATAGATACCAAGAAGTATATCAACAGCAATTAACAATGAAGTATTGAACCATAACTTCATTAATATTCTGCGAAGAATATGTGAATCTTAATTTAACGATGAAGTATTGATCCATAACTTCATTAATATTCTGCGAAGAATATGTGGATCCTAATTGTTTTAGAGATTACTTATTTTAGCTCAAACCGAAAAGCAAATGAGATTAATATCATATTAACTCATTAAATCCATGATTACATCTGAAGGAAATATATATGTATATATATATATATATATATATATATATATATATATATATATATATATATTCATAAAGGTTGTGATTAAAAATTCTTTCGTACAAACTGTTAATGATGAAAATATTTTAACGGGTAGGTAATACCCGAGGAATATTTAAGATTTCACATTAATAAGTTACACTGTACATTCTTCGAATCTGATTCAACAATCATTTACTATCCTAGTTACATCCACAAATATATGAATCCCTTCACCACAGAATAACCATTTCCATTCAAATTTCATATTTGGATTTTGACCTATTAGAATCCAACAAGTGGCATAAAGAAGAAAACATTAGACGGAATAAAATTTGTTAGAAACAAACAAATTAACTATGAGAAATTTTATTAAGAATCCACGCTAATAAAATCCTAGCTAACTGTTCCTAGCTAACTGTGGACTAATGAACTGAGGACTACCAACAGTGGACAATTAAAATAAATTAAAATATTGATTATAACATATGAAACTAAATAATTCTTCAAGTTTGCCACTTGATTTTCATCTTAAACCTCATTTGTATCTTGACGATTACAATCTGCGTTCAACCCTTTCGTGATTCTTGAAAACACCTCAATCGGGAGGATGAATTAACCGCACTTCATCTACGGAAGAAAAGATTTACGCATATAGTTATGCACCTGAAAAAAAATAAAAAATAAAAATAAAATAAAATAAAAAATAAAATTAAAAAATAAAATAAAATAAAATAAAAATAAAAATAAAAATTCTCGGAACCTGTATAAATGTTTAACACGTATTTGTGCTAGCTTCTTTGGCATTGTTATTTTCGAAAAATAACAATGCAATTTCTTTTCAAATTAGCCAGTTTTGTGACAGCTCCAGTAAATCAATTTCAAGTTACTTATTCGAATAAACCCTGTTATAAAGATTACCCCTCATCATCGTTACCGGGGAACTGGTTATATTCCACCACATTAGCCTTAAACTTACCAGCAACTTCACTACTCATTGACTTAAGTCTCTCCGAAGAATCATTATATTTGTTCATTAAAACCCTATCATATACTTATCTACATCTTATAACGAGAGTTGTCATATCAATTACCGAGAATTAGAAATCAGTATTTCAAATCTCGCAGCGTTTCTACATCAACAGTTATATGTACACATATAACATTTATCTCTTAGAATTAAGATCTTACACTCTGAAATTTTTAAAAGCACCCAGTCTATAAATCAATACTCCAAATTCTGAAAAAGCTGAATACAGCAGCAAAAACTGTACACGACCTTAACCATCGAAGGTATAAAGATAAAGAATAGTATATTGGCAATGCTCAGAAAAAGTTGAAACTGGAAACCGGATTGAGCAAACCATGAAGGAGACTCTGAAAAAATTACAAGGACTAAACTTGTACATAAAGAATCCAGATGATTCTGTTTCTGATGAAATCTTTAGCGAATACCTTACTCCTTAATCACTCTAAATCATCATGAATGAATTTCTTCATCACAAATTGATTCTGAAATCCTAAGATATCATCGTACCTTTCTTTATTAATATCCTCAATATTTCTGAAGATATCTTCATAAATATTCTCGTTCGATATTAAATATCTCTCTGCGCTATCTGTATTATATCATAAAAGGAAACTGTTGTAGTTTCTATATTCTGCGAACCTTTGAATTTAAATTATGAATGTTTTTGAAGAAGTGTTGGGAACTGATGCATGAGTTAGTATAATATAATTACACTTGATCTACCTGATTATATTACAGTAATTCATGCTGAGTTTCTAATGGAACGTGATGATTCACAGAACATACCATCATCATGTGCCATTTACACGACTCTTACATTCAACCCAATCTCCAAACATATTAAGAACATATCTTCTTGATAGTTCTATCTTTTCGGATATTCTGGTAAATTACCAAATCAAGATCGTACCATTACGATTTCCTTCTTAGAATATTAACTATGTTCATTTCAAAAATTCATACTTACGGGTTCTGGACCATTACTCGCTTTATTAGAGGTCGAGAAGAGAATAAAAAGGCAAAGAGCTTCGAAACATAAGGGAAGATATTAAGCCCAACGACAGCTCAGAAATTACAAACCATATATGTCGATTCATATGGCAATATAAAAACACGGGAGAACTAAGAACACTATAAAACCCAGAGTATAGTAGAAGTGAATAGATCCTCCGGTGGTAGATGAAAGAGAAGAATGACAAATATGAAAGATAAGAGTATATCAAGGATCAGAATGGGATGGAGCATATTAATGAATGCTTTAAAGTATGAGTTAAGGGAGAAATAATAGAAGGTGTGAGTTGAAAGGAAACGAAGAAGGTGGATTTATAGTAAAATATCCGACAGAGCAATCAAAACAGATGATCGCATTTAAAGCGGATCCTAATTTCCTTGATTACCGAAGAATCAAATCTTATTACGAAGATTTTCTCCAAATCTCTTGAACTTAGAAATCAATCCTATCTACGTCAAAAGATATGACGCATCTATACCTACTCATTTCACTCTTTGGTGATAGCTTCACAAAAATTAAATGGTTTTATCCATATTACTCAATGATGATAAAACTCTATTTATCAACTCATATTTGTCATAAAAACATTCTTATTGTTATCCATAACGACCTCTATCAAATTTCGGGGACGAAATTTCTTTAACGGGTAGGTACTGTGATGACCCGGGAATTTCCGACCAAATTTAAACTTTAATCTTTATATGTTTCCGACACGATAAGCAAAATCTGTAATGTTGAGTCTCAAAAGTTTTGAAATCTATATTCATGTAATCAATTACCTTTTGACCATGCATGACGATTCACGAACATTTATGTGTATATATATATATGTATATAATATATACTTATTAATTGAAAACGTTAAGGTATTAGATGTATAATAATTTACATAAACGTGTTTGTTTCGATATTTGTTCAATATAGTTATTGGCGGAATTAAAAGATAATAACATATCATTGAATTATCAGATACATTGAATTATGATTACGAGCCTCTGTTATGAGGCTCACGTTGATTGAGAAATCTTTCCAATTTTAACAACATTCGGAAAATGGCAAAGTGATTTACATGAAAGAACGAAAGTGCCAATTAACGAAAGTTAGACAAAGGTTGGTGGAGAATTGAATTTCATGATATTTGATTGATCTAATTTCAAATGTGCGGAAACACTTTTCGACCCAATAGAATTTTGATTATGAAAATGTTTGGTTTAAATAACATAATTTGAATATATAAATAGGATATCCCTTATTAGAATTAAATATATAAATAACTCGCAACGCGTATTTAAAACGTGTTTATGAATATTGAAAATATATAGGATTTTAAAATAAACGATGATCCGAAAATGAGTTCTATAAATTTTAAGCTTACTAAAAATGTATTTAGGATCTAGTTATTTGATTTTAACACTTTTTATATTTTACCCAGAATTGGGAGGGACAATTGATGTAATTTTTATTTAACAAACTAATGATCGAATTTTATACCATAATAACTAAAATAAATAAATATACTTAATATAAAATTTTGGGATTTTTATGAGTACTTTATTCTGCCACTAATTCTACGACGGGATACGAAATAGCAGTATGTGAAAGCTGTCGGTAGAAAATATCAGTAGATGGTTCTTGTTTTATAAACGTGTGAATATATATATTGTTTTCATTCAATCCACTTGTATTATAATATATAGTTATCTATTATTATAACTAGCATCACCCTTGTCATATGACTCAATCACAATACCTTTTCACCTTGGTTTAATCCTAAACAAACTGTGCTTAACTGGAATTCGTTGGAGATTTGTTGTGCACTCTTGTTTTACTTTAGATTATACTATTATATTATTATTATCAATGTTATATATATATATATATATATATATATATATATATATATATATATATATATATATATATATATATATATATATATATATATATATATATATATATATAATTAGGTAATATTTATGTATCAATATGTATGTAGATATATAGGTCATTCATTTGTAAAACACCTCATTACTCATTCTCGTGTGATCAACCTTAAGTATCACCTTCATATGATCACCACCGGAGCCATAACCTTCGTCCACCTACATCACCCATTGAAGTATCACAAGGTAAAACCAAAACCAACCATCTTTCTATTTTTCTGTATAGTTTGACAACCCAAGAACCAAAACCATGATTTTCTACTACATGCATGTTATTTCTTGTTCCTACTAATCTACAACCCCACAATCATCGAACGGCTTGTTGGCTCATGTTTCCTATTCGATCGTAATCCTCTAAACCCAACCACTTACTTGTTGTATTACTACTAGTCATTTGTTTGAACCACTTGTGCCATTCGAGATTGTTGTAAACAACCTTCCATCACCATAAACAAATGACATCCTAGTCCCACCGTTGACCTCCATCTAGCACTACCACCTTCCCCACTACAACACCATCTTTCACCATGCTCAACCGCCACCATTATCACCATACCACCCGAAACAACCACCACCCTAACCTGCTAGCTACTGTTTCTATTTCAACTGGAAAACATCACATAACCTCGTCGAATGCTACTGCTATTTAGGGCTGTTTTCTTTTCGCTATTCAAACAGCATGTACTATATCTGTTTTCAGTTCAAACCGCCCCAAAAACCCACTGTTGTATTTACTGCTGTAACTATTTTTTTCTTCGGTTAAGCAAGTGGCATATGTCATCGATTGATAGTTTTTCAACTTAGTTTTAAAGAATAATACTTTACAATACATTATTAAATGGGCATGTGGGACAAGTTTGAGTTTGAGGCCGACCAAAATGGGAAAACAAAAAGGGACGTTTCTTTTTTTTACTATTTGATTAAGTGAGGCATAGATTTAGGATCTTGGAATAGTGATAAATATTATATTGGTAATATGGGTTAGATAATGACGAGACATTGAATGGTTACTACTATTGCTTCGATTCGTTCTGCCAAAACAGCCTGCACATTGCAGCTACTTCACCATCTGTTGATGAGATGATAATTATTTTATGTGATAATAACGAATTGATGGATTACGGATATTTGATAATGATGATCGAAGGTTGCCGTGATTATATTTATATCTTACTTTCTTTACTCTTTCTTCTTCCTGCTACTCATACGATGAAGATGATAGTATGATTAAGGTTATGATTAAGATTATGATTAGAATTCATGATTTTATGTGAAAATTATGATGATTAACGATGATGAGTTGATATAGTTAGGATGAAGATGTAGATGATTAGTTTGATGATGATGAATAGCTCGATCTGGGTTTTGTATTTTGAGGAAAAGATGAAACAGAAATAAGATTAAATAAGAAATAGTTAAATCAGAAAACCAGAAGACAGATCAGTGGCCTGGGTGTGTTTGTGTGCAACGAGAGGTTGTGAGTTCGAAACCAGTCAACGGCGGTTTATTTTTAACAATAGAAACTTGTTGGACTGAATACTAATGTATTCTGTATTGGGCCGTGATAACTAGGTTTACTAGACCGTGGGCTTTAATTATTTGTTGGGTTGAATTATCGCTTAGTCTAACAAGTTGGGCCGTGATCCAAGTATTTGTATTGGGCCCTTAATTGCTTTTGGGACTTAAACAGAAACGGGTTTTATAGAATTAGTTTAAGAAATAATTCAGTAAAGTAGAAGACAAAGGAGTGGTCTGAGGGTGTGTTGAATTTATAAGAGGTCGCAGGTTCGAGCCCGGGCTATGGCATTTATTTCTTTTTAAGCTCTTTAAGGTAGTCTTCTTTGATTTTTTATTATTATTATTATTATTATTACTTTCATATGTAAGTATTGGTATTACTATTTTTATTAGTATTATTATTTTAACAAATAAATATTTTGTATATAAAAATATACTTACTACATATACTATAACTATATTAATATTACATATACATTATATATTAAATCTAATAACATTACTTATAATAAATACTTACATATAACAAACTGTTTATATTTTTTTTATTTACTAATCATATATATATAATATAGATATAAATATATTAATATAACCAAATGTATATTTATTAATCATTTTAAATATATATACAAAATAAATATATATAACATATAATTTAAGATTTAATATATGTATACATTTTTTTTTAAATGGAATTTAGTATAAATTCTATATAACTGCAAATATATAAATAATAAATTAATAAATGAAATTATGTGATTTTCCATTATATGTTTTAATAGATATACAAATGATATAGGTTCGTGAATCCGAGGCCAACCTTACACTTGTTCAATGAGGTTATATGTATTTTTACTACGAAATACAGTATGGTGAGTTTCATTAATCCCTTTTTAAATGCTTTTGCAATATATATTTTTGGGACTGAGAATACATGCGCTGCTTTTATAAATGCTTTACGAAATAGACACAAGTAATCGAAACTACATTCTATGGTTAGATTATCTAATCGAATATGCCCTTTTTATTAAGTTTGGTAATCTAAGAATTAGGGAACAGACACCCTAATTGACGCGAACTCTAAAGATAGATCTATCGGTCCTAACAAGCCCCATCCAAAGTACCGGATGCTTTAGTACTTCGAAATTTATATCATGTCCGAATGAGGATCCCAGAATGATGGGGATATTATTATATGCATATTGTGAATGTCGGTTACCAGGTGTTTAATCCATATGAATGATATTTTTGTCTCTATGCATGGGACGTATGTTTATGAGAAATGAAAATATGAAATCTTGTGGTCTATTAAACTTATGAAATGATTATTTATGTTAAACTAATGAACTCACCAACCTTTTGGTTGATACTTGAAAGCATGTTTATTCTCAGGTACGAAAGAAATCTTCCGCTGTGTATTTGCTCATTTTAGAAACATTACTTGGAGTCATTCATGGCATATTTCAAAAGACGTTGCATTCGAGTCGTCGAGTTCATCAAGATTATTATTAAATCAATTATAGTTGGATATATTCTGAAATGGTATGCATGCCGTCAACTTTCGATGTAATGAAATATTGTCTTTTCAAAAACGAATGCAATGTTTGTAAAATGTATCATATAGAGGTCAAGTACCTCGCGATGTAATCAACTATTGTGAATCGTTTATAATCAATACGGACTTCATCCGGATGGATTAGGACGGGTCTTCACAGGCAGAAGAAACCAATTACGGAGTATAAATTTATATTTTAATTTACACTTTAAAAAACAATAACAACCAATATTATCTCTTATAATTGGATGTAGATTATTTAATATGCATTTTAGGTGTTTGATGAAATGTTCAGTGGATGAGTTTCTTAGTCCGACTCGGTAATTCCATGGGTCATTAAACTAAATAACTTTAGCATTTACGTTCACTTAATACGTAAAACATATCATTGAACTGTTTCGTTTTAACAAACCTGTGGTTCTACGGGTCATTTCACTAGTACATGTACATATGGGGAAAATTTAATTACGAATTGATAATGCTAAAAACGAACATATATTTCATAGCATTATCCTTCAAGAAAGATAAGATTTTAGTTGCAATTGTTCTATTTACAAGTGATATTCGTTTAAATAATAAAAGGTGAAGACAAAAGACAGATTCCACGATTTGAAGACGCAAACGACCAAAAAGCTAAAAAGTGTAAAATACAATTCAAGTGGTTCAATTTATTGATAAGAAACGTCTAAAAGTTACAAGAGTACGAGCCGCGAAATGCAAAGTACAAGATATTAATTCGTACGAAAGGATGTTCGAAAATCCGGAACCGGGACATGAAACAACTATCAACGCGCGACGCAACGGAGCTAAAATGACAAGTCAACTATGCACATGAATATAATATAATATATAAATAATTCTTAAAATTATATATATATTATATTATATATTAAAAACAGTCGGTAAACTAGCAAATAAGTGAATGTGGTTTGATCCAGCTGTCCATGCGATCGCATGGCCTGGAAGAGCAATTTCCATGCGATCGCATGGCTGTAACAGTGTGGCCACATCTATAAATTGAAGCGTTTTTCGGACGAATGACGTACACAATTTATTATCTACTCTCTATCTCTCAATATATATATATATATTTATATTTATAATTTTAATTTTAATTTAAGATTAATAATAATAAGGTTATGTTAGCGAATGTTGTAAGTGTGTAAGTCGAAATTCTGTCCGTGTAACACTACGCGATTAATACTCATTGTAAGTTATGTTCAACCTTTTTAAATTAATTTCTCGTAGCTAAGTTATTATTATGCTTATTTAAATCGAAGTAATCATGATGTTGGACTAAATATTAAAGACGGGGTAATTGGGCTTTGTACCATAATTGGGGTTTGGACAAAAGACCGACACTTATGGAAATTGGACTATGGGCTATTAAAGGACTTTATATTTGTTTAACTGAATGATAATTCGTTAATTTAATATAGAGATTTACAATTTGATGTATCTATAAATAATCATATACACTCGATCGGACACGATGGGCTGGATATTTATAAATACTAATAATCGTTCATTTAACCAGACACGGGGATGAATTAATATTCAATGGACTCATTAAAACAGGGGTGGATTACATACAAGGACACTTGGTATAATTGTTAATAAAGTATTAAAACCTTATTACAGTTTAAGTCCCCAATTAGTTGGAATATTTGACTTCGGGTATAAGAATAATTTGACGAGAACACTCGCACTTTATATTTATGACTGATGGACTGTTATGGATAAAAACCAGATGGACATATCAAATAATCCAGGACAAAGGACAATTAACCCATGGTAATAAATTAAAATTAACACGTCAAACATCATGATTACGGAAGTTTAAATAAGCATAATTCCTTTATTTTATATCTCATTGCACTTTTATTTACTGTCATTTTATTTATTGCACTTTTAATTATCGCACTTTTAATTATCGCATTTTTATTTATCATCATTTACTTTACGCTTTAAATTAAGTTGTATTTATATTTAATATTTTACATTAGGTTTTAATTGTGACTTAAGACATAAAATCGACAAACCGGTCATTAAACTGTAAAAAACCCCCCTTTTATAGTAATAATAATATTACTTATATATATATTGATACAAATATAGTTTAAAAATAAATAGAGCGTTAAACTTGGCTAGCTCCCTACGGAACGAACCGGACTTACTAAAAACTACACTACTGTACGATTAGGTACACTGCCTATAAGTGTTGTAGCAAGGTTTAGGTATATCCACTCTATAAATAAATAAATAACTTGTGTAAAATTGTATCGTATTTAATAGTTTTTCGTAATAAAAATATAACTATTTCGTATACACCTCGCATAACATCAAGTATTTTTGGCGCCACTGCCGGGGATCGTCTTAAACGCCGAAACGAAACGCTATTAAAAAAAGATTTTTATTAAGTTTTAATCTATTTTTGTAAAAATATAGTAAGTTTTAAATATTAAAAAATAAAATTATAAAAAAAAGTATATATATATCTATTTAAGTGTGTAAAAAGAAAATACATTTTATAAAGTATAAAAGTATTTTTATTTAGTTTTAAAAAAAATTATAAATATTACTCATATAATTTAGTAAAGAATATAAAGTAAAAAGAAAAAAAAATTAAAAAATAATAATAAACTGGGCTGAAGCCTGATCGAAGCCCAAAGACTTCCTGGACTGCCTGTCATGTGATCGCATGAGCCGACAACACAAAATCCATGCACTCGCATGGCATGATCTGACAGAACTGGATCCTTAAATCATAATTACGCAGTAGGGTTTTATTATTAATTATTATTATTAATTAACCCTAATTAGGTTTTAATTAATTAATTAGTATTTTAATATTTAGTTTTAGTTTTATTTAATTTGTAATATTTAGTATAAATTAGTTTTATTAATTATAAAATTAATACTTTTATAAAATAATAATATAAAAATAATATTTTTATAAAAATTGTATTTTTATAACTTTAAATTTTATTTTTATATTTCATATCTTTTTAATCGTATAATTCATTTAAATTTTATAATTTATCGTTCGTAATTAGTTATAAGCTAGTATTTTGCCGTAGTTATTTTATTACTAGATTTTTAGGATTTGCCGTAAAATCCCTTAAGTACTTTTTCTTTAGACTAAGATTTAGGCGCTTTAGAATTTTACGACGTCGCTTATCGCTTTAATATTTTATAGATTTTAGTGCCTTTTTAAGTTATTGCCGTTTTGGATATAGAATTCCTTTTAAGTTTTAATTCCTTTAGACGTAAGTTTTAATTTTTAGTTTTTAGACTTTTAAGTTTCGACGCTGCATTTTATTATTTTTCGACTTTTATTTTTCGACGCTTATTTTTTGACCTTTTATTTTTCGACGTTTTACGACGCATTCTTTTTCTTTCTTATTTCTCGATGCTCTAGTTTTTAGGACATAGAATTTTCTTTATCTTCTTTATACTTCGACGAAAAATTATTTTAAGTGGTTAAATTGATAGACATCCAAAATTTTCTGGTTCGTAGTAATAGTTGGATTTGTTAGTGGCGAGTTGTGGGCTTCCGATTTAAAGGGTCCTGGCTACCTGCTGCATCTATTGGCTATTCGAAATGTGGGCAAAATCAGAAAAGTCTATTAATTTGATAACTTATATAATTTTTATCTTTTATAACTAATAGGATATTCAGTGAATGCACTGAGCAAAACGTTCACCACCTTTCATACGTTCACCACCTGTAACTCGATTAAGACATCTAGCCAATATTGTCGCCGTTGATTTTTCTTTAGAATCGTCATCTAGTCGACCAAGTACTCCAATTCAAATTTCCGATAATCCATTTTTTAAACCCGATCTCACAATTGAGAATCCGGAGGATATTCAAGGATAATTCAGAGATCCTGAACCACTAATCATTCCTCCTGAACCACAAATCACTCATTCAGAGATTGTCGAGGAAGAAACCATTAAATCAGAATCCTCTAGTGATTCAGATTCAACAAATTCAATCATGGAAAATCTGGAACCTCTAAGTATGGAAGACCGAATGAGAGCTAAATGCACTGGCCAAGGTCACGCAATTACTCAACCAGACATTAATGCGCCAGATTATGAAATCAAAGGATAAATCCTACACATGGTAAAAAATCAATGCCAATTTAGTGGTGCGCCGAAGGAAGATCCAAACAAACATCTTCGTACCTTTAATAGGATTTGTACTCTATTCAAAATCAGAGAAGTTGAGGATGAACAGATCTATCTCATGTTATTTCCCTGAACTTTAAAAGGAGAAGCCAAAGATTGGTTAGAATCGTTACCTGAAGGGGCGATTGATACATGAGATGTTTTAGTTGAAAAATTTCTTAAAGAATTCTTTCTGGCATCTAAAGCCGTGAGACTTCAAGGGGAAATTGTTACGTTCACGCAAAAGCCAAATGAAACTCTATATGAGGCATGGACAAGATTTGGAAAGTTATTGAGAGGATGTCCGCAACATGGTTTAGACACTTATCAAATAGTACAAATATTCTACCAAGGATGTGATATTACTACAAGAAAATACATCGATATAGCAGCCGGTGGTTCCATTATGAAGAAAACCACAACTGAAGCTTACAAAATTATTGATAACACTGCTTCCCACTCACATGAGTGGCATCAAGAAAAAGACATCGATAGATCATCTAAAGCACCTAGAGCCGATTCTAGCCATGACTTTGATTCCATTTCCGCAAAGATAGATGCTTTCGAGAGACGAATGGAAAAGATGACTAAAGATATTCACTCAATACGCATTAGTTGTGAATATTGTGGAGGACCACATTTGACAAAAGATTGTCTTAGTATTGAACAAACAATGGAACAAAGAGAGAATGTTTCATACATGAACCAAAGGCCTGGAAATTATTATCAGAATTATTATCAACCGCCAAGACCAAACTACAATCAAAATTAGAATTATAACCGAAATGTTCCATACAACAACCAACAAGGTCCTAGCAATCAACAAGTATCTAACAATACTTACAACCAGCAAAGACTTATTTTTCAAAATAAACCACCACAAATCGATGATAAAAAGCCAAATTTAGAAGATATGATGTAGAAGCTAGTTGAATCTCAAACTCAGTTTTTCACATCTCATAAACAAACCAATGAACAAAATGCTCAAGCATTTAGAAATCAACAAGCTTCAATCCAAAATCTGGAACAAGAAGTAAGTAACCTAGCAAGGTTAATAGGTGAAAGAAAACCGGGAAGTCTACCTAGAGATACAAATGTTAACCCCCGAAATGAAACAGCTAAAGCCATTACCACGAGAAGTGGTATTACACTTAAACCACCTGAAATACCTGTAATTTCTAATGACGCTATTCCTACTCCACAGGCACCACAATCTGAGCAAGATAAGGAAACAGAACCGGTAGTTGAAAAAGTTAATGAAGATAACACAGTTAAGGCTAAACCTTATGTTAAACCTTACCAACCACCGCTTCCTTACCCGAGTAAAATGAGAAAAGAAAGACTTGAAGCCGAGCAATCCAAATTCTTGGATATATTTAAACAAATAAATGTCAATCTTCTTTTCCTTGATGTGATTTCAGGAATATCTAGATATGCTAAATTTCTAAAAGATCTAATCACAAATAGAAAGAAAATAGAAGAACTCTCGGCTGTTACTATGAATGCAAATTGTTCTGCAGTACTGTTGAATAAACTACCAGAAAAATTATCAGATCCAGGAAGTTTCACAATTCCATATTTTCTGGGTAGTCTTAGTTCAATAGAAGCATTGGCAGATTTAGGTGCTAGTATAAATTTAATGCCGTATTCACTATATGCTAAACTAGACCTCGGAGAATTGAAACCAACACTAATAAGTATACAACTAGCCAATCGATTAGTAAAATATCCTAGAAGAATAATGGAGAACATACTAGTTAAAGTTGGTACTTTAGTATTTCCAGTAGATTTTGTTATTCTGGATATGGAAGCAGATTCTCGAGTTCCTCTTATATTAGAAAGACCATTCTTAAACACGGCTAAAGCAATAATAGACGTGTTTGGTAAGAAACTGACCCTAAGTATAGAGGACGAGAGTGTTACCTTTTCTGTTAATAGAGCCATGCAACAACCGCAATCTGCAGGTGATACATGTTATTATATTCAAACTATAGATTCACATGCAGAATTGTTACAAGAATTTCCAGAATTACAAGGAACGGGAGAATGTTCTTTAGGAGAAGGGGCTGAACCAATTGATGAAGCTAAAATGTTAGCTGCGCTCATGGCTAATGAATACGAACCAACAACAGAAGAACTTCAAATGCTAAAAGAGGAAGACAGATATCGATATAAATCATCGATAGAAGAACCATCGACATTAGAGTTAAAGCCACTTCAAAACCATTTGGAATACGCTTATTTACATGGTGAATCTGAATTACCTGTAATAATATCGTCTTCTCTTACAGAAAATGAAAAATCTCAACTCATTTCTGTGCTAAAAGCTCATAAACCAGCTATTGCATGGAAGATTCATGACATTAAAGGCATAAGTCCTTCGTATTGCACACATAAAATCCTTATGGAAGAGTGTCATAAAACGTATGTGCAACGCCAACGAAGACTAAATCCAAATATGCAAGATGTTGTTAAGAAAGAAATTATTAAGCTGCTAGATGCAGGTTTAATTTATCCAATTTCTGATAGTCCATGGGTAAGCCCAGTTCAATGTGTACCTAAGAATGGTGGCATGACTGTCATCACAAATGAAAAAAATGAGCTTATTCCTACTAGGACTGTAACAGGATGGCGAGTTTGTATTGATTATAGAAAATTAAATGACGCCACCAGAAAGGATCACTTTCCCTTACCTTTCATTGATGAAATGTTGGAAAGATTAGCCAAAAATAGTTATTATTGTTTTCTTGATGGTTTCTTCGGATATTTTCAAATTCCAATAGCACCCGAGGATCAATAGAAAACCACCTTCACGTGCCCTTATGGTACTTTTGCTTATAAACGCATGCCATTTGGACTTTGCAACGCCCCTGCAACCTTTCAAAGGTGCATGATGGCGATTTTTCATGACATGATAGAAGAATGCATGGAAGTTTTCATGGATGACTTTTCAGTCTTCGGTGATACATTTGAATCATGTCTAGTTAATCTTGAACGAATGCTTATTAGATGCGAGCAATCAAATCTAGTTCTTAATTGGGAGAAATGCCATTTCATGGTTAGAGAAGGCATCGTTCTTGGTCATAAAATTTCAAAGGAAGGAATTGAAGTGGATAGAGCTAAAGTAGATGTAATTGCTAAACTTCCACATCCCACCAATGTTAGAGGAGTTAGGAGTTTTCTAGGGCATGCCGGTTTTTACCGACGTTTCATAAAAGATTTTTCTAAAATTGCCACTCCTATGAATAAACTCTTAGAAAAGGATGCTCCATTCATTTTTTCGAATGAATGCATCAAATCTTTTAATATTCTTAAAGAAAAACTCACTAGTGCACCGATCATGATAACTCCAAATTGGAATTTACCATTTGAACTTATGTGCGATGCAAGTGATTTTGCAATGGGAGCCGTTTTAGGACAAAGAATTGAAAAACAATTTCAACCTATCTATTACGCTAGTAAGACATTACAAGGAGCACAAACGAACTACACAAATACTGAAAAAGAACTCCTTGCTATTGTCTTTGCTTTTGATAAATTTCGTTCATATCTCCTTTTAGCTAAAACGGTGGTCTATACCTACCATTCTGCTCTTAGATACCTATTTTCAAAACAAGATGCCAACCCACGATTAATCCGTTGGATTTTACTCTTACAAGAGTTCGATATTGAAATCCGAGACAAAAAGGGAGCAGAGAATCTCGCCGCTGATCATCTTTCTCGTCTTGAAAATCCTGAATTAGAAGTTCTAAATGAATCGGCTATACAAGATAACTTTCGAGATGAATATCTTTTGAAGATCGATTATAATGAAATTCCATGGTTTGCAGACTATGCAAAATATTTAGTATGTGGATTCCTTGAAAAAGGGTTATCGTACCAAAAACGAAAGAAATTCTTTAGTGATATAAAACACTATTTTTGGGAAGATTCACATTTGTTTAAAAGTTGTCCCGATGGAATAATACGCCGATGTGTATTCGGAGATGAAGCTAGTCAAATCTTAAATTATTGTCACACGGGACCAACAGGAGGGCATTATGGGCCTTAACTTACAGCAAGAAAAGTTTACGACGCTGGATTTTATTGGCCTACAATTTTCAAAGACGGACACCTTCTTTGTAAATTCGGTGATGCATGTCAAAGGGCCGGAAAAATAAGTCAACGTGATGAAATGCCACAAAATGTCATTCAAGTATGTGAAGTATTTGACGTTTGGAGTATTGAATTTATGGGTCCATTTCCAAAATCTCATAATAATCTCTACATTCTCGTTGCCATTGATTATGTATCTAAATGGGCAGAAGCACAAGCTCTCCCTACTAACGATGCACGAGTTGTAGTTAATTTCTTAAAATGTCTTTTTGCTAGGTTTGGAACACCGAAAGCTTTAATAAGTGATCGGGGTACTCATTTTTGTAATAATCAACTTGAGAAAGTTCTTAAAAGATATGGAGTAACTCATAAAATCTCAACCGCTTATCATCCACAGACAAGTGGACAAGTTGAAAACACCAACCGAGCTTTAAAACGTATTCTATAGAAAACCGTAGGATCAAATCCGAAGGAATGGTCCATGAAATTAGAGGATGCACTCTGGGCTTTTAGAACAGCCTACAAAACTCCAATTGGAACCATGCCTTTTAGACTTGTTTACGGAAAAGCATGTCACCTTCCAGTAGAAATTGAGCACAAAGCATTTTGGGCTTTGAAGACATGTAATCTTGATTTACATGAAGCTGGACGTCTACGGTTAAGTCAATTAAACGAATTAGAAGAATTAAGGCATGAAGCATATGAAAATTCCTTAATCTATAAGGAAAGAACAAAGAAATGGCATGATAAAAGAATCAGAAGTTCAAAAGAATTTAAAGAAGGAGACAGAGTTCTTCTTTTCAATTCAAGATTCAAGCTATTTCCTGGAAAATTGAAATCAAGATGGTCTGGACCATTCATAGTCAAAAGAGTTTTCCCGTACGGAACAATAGAGTTAATAAATTCAAATGGGATTGAATTTAAGGTTAATGGTCACAGAGTTAAACATTACATAGATAATCCAATGGAAGTTGAAGATGAAGTTAATCACAATTTCGACACCACAGCTAACTAAGTGTGGGGAGAATCAAGTCTTTTTAAGGATAATATATATTTCTGTTAGAGTTAGATATTCTGTTCTCGTGTAGTTTCCGAGAATGGAATCCGAATGGTCTTTCCCTAGCAGACCCTAAAGAACCAGTCTTCTCCCTCCATTCTGAATTTTTATTTTTTTTAGGTTTTACGAGATGAAGAATTCCTTTGATCTGAACCATGGTCTACTACTACTCGCTATGATTACTAAACATAATAATAACACTTTCCCGAGTGAACTAGTATCATTCATAAGAGGCAAAATGGACGAAGTGAGAAAAGAACTCAGGAAGAATCATCATAAAACACATTTTGGTAAAGGAAAATGAAAATCCGCAACAAAAAGAAGAGCACGACATCTTGAAAGATGTCATACAAGCGGAAAATGGTCACACGAAGGTAAATGTTCAAACAATCAAACATATTCAAATACCGAATTTGTTACTCTATGCAGAGAAGGACCGTTCATATGTTTAGAAGAAAAGTTATTGAAGAATCGAGGTTACGCTTATGTAGCTATGGAAAACCAAATCACACGACTCTCCTATGAGTCGGCTAAAGCAGGTCTCTGAGAATTCTTTCTCATAGGTAAATATGTACAGTTTTTATTTATTTTTATTTATTGCTTTTAACCTTTTGATAATAAACGCTGAATCATTCGCTATAAAGTATGAAATTGATATTCAATAAAATTAGGTACGCGAAACAGAATTTATTGATATCATACAATAATTTATTACATCACTGCGAAATTTACCGTTTATTCTTAAGGTATAAATATCATTAATCAATCAATCCAAAATATTTTAGAAATTCGTCAGGAGTAAAACTAGGTAATATAGCCGAAATTACTTTACTCAAAAGAGGGGCGTATATTTTTGATAATATTTAATTGATTAAAGTGGGATAAAAGACCAAAAAGATTTTTAATTTTAATTTTTTTACCTTGTTTTTAAATTAATATTAAATTATTATTGTAAATTTTTAAAAATCAATATATTTAAGTTTTTAAATATTTTAAAAATTAATATTTTCAATATAAGTTTGTAAAATTAATGTATAAAAATATTAATAATATTAATATGAATTTTTTATTTTATGCATTTTAAATTTAAGTTTGGTGTGAATTTAAAAATAAAAATTTACTTTATTTCATTAAGTTAAAAATTTGATATTTAAAATTCGACGTGAGTTGAAGACTAGGTCGTTAAACCGAAATTGCTTTACCCAAAGGAGGGACGAAAAATTTTATTATCATTATTTTTAATCTCATTGATCTAAAGTATGCAAAAACATTAAAAAAAAACCCAAAAATCTTTGCTTTTAAAACAACGCTTTAAAGTGACAAATTTTAAAATTTTGTCAAGAAACAAACTAGGACAAAGATCCGAAACGCCCTCATTTTAAAAGAAAACAACTTTTTAAAATTAATTAAGTGTTTTATAAGTAAAAAAAAACCCTGGACTCCATGCGATCGCATGGGATTTGCAAGGGGGATCCATGCAATCGCATGGAGGCAAAATCCTGGACAGAAACATAAAGGCAGCGAGCTGTGTTCTGTCTCATTTCATAATACACACATATACACGAATACTCTCCCAAATCACCCCTAAAATCATCAATTTTTTTTTACCAAATTCAACCAAATTTCGTTCTACAATTAGCTACAATCATGCCTTTTCTCAGATGGGGAACCAAAAAGGTAAAAATTTTACCCCTAAACTCATAAAATTCCTAATTTTTGTGATAATTACAAATATTTGCAATAATTTGATTTTGTTAATTTCTAGTGTAATTAGAGTTAAATTGTTTGTATATTATGCATATATAACCTAGATTGATGCTATTTAACATGATTTGAAGCCTTAAATTTCAAATTTTTAGAAATCTAGGATTTGTGTTCTTGAGCAATTTGGGACTTTTTGATATAAACAGGTTATGGCCGATTTTTGTTATGAATTATTGCTAAATTAAGTAGTGTAACATGTTTAGGTAGCTAAATGATCCAAACTTTGATCCTAAACATGATTTTTGAGAATTAAAGTAGACTTTTTAAGTCTAAAATTCAAGAACTTGATTAATTTGATATAAATGCCATTTGAAACTTGTTTAATTGCTAGTAATGATTATTTTGACATGTTATATGAGTTGAATGCTTATGAACTTTGTAAACATTATCATATATGCTTATTTGAAAAAGTGTAGAATTGATAAAAATATAAAAATGAGTATAAGTTTAATATGGATTAAACATGTTATTGTAATTGTTTTAATTTGTTATTTTGCTAACACTAATGCATATTTGGATGCACAAATTTTGTATTTAATGTGTTTTGCAGAGAAATACAAATACTGATGGTGCATCATCATCATCTAGGCAACTTGCTCCGGAACCACAGCCAGAGATGCAATATCACGAACCGGAGCAACAACAGGAACAACAATAACAACCTGATCAACATGTGCCATACTATGAGCTGGAGCCACAATTTTTTATTGCATACGTAGTATTTCCCGTTCACCATATAATAGAACACCCAACAATTCATGAAGAACAATTGCATCCCAATTTAAGATTTGATAGAAGTTGGAGAGATTACCAGACGTACCAAAGTAACAAATATAAACTGGTAACGAAAAATGTGGAAGTACCGAGGGTAATCGATTGGGAGCCTTTGGAAAGGGTCCACCTAGCTAACCCAGTTAGGCAGCATCTAATCCAAAGGTATGGCAGCTCTTCTTTTCCCGATTGGGAACGTTTATTTACCACTCGTAGGCCTGTATATAAGGAGTGGTGTGTTGAGCTTATGAGTTCTATAGCTTTTAATAATGATTTAGATAGGTTAGACGACAAGAGTTTTCTTAAATTTTTACTTGGCCGTAGGATGTACAGGATGTCCATGCTGGACATGGCCAGGGCTTTACAGATTTACACTCCCGCTGAATTACTATCACCTGATTGTAAAAATTTGATTTATCATGGTGAGAGGGTAGATAGAAATTTTGATGCCGACGCCGTCTTGTAGTGACCCGAACTTTTCCATGTTTATATATATTAATTGAGATTGATATTTACATGATTAAATGTTTCCAACATGTTAAGCAATCAAACTTGTTAAGACTTGATTAATTGAAATATGTTTCATATAGACAATTGACCACCCAAGTTGATCGGTGATTCACGAACGTTAAAACTTGTAAAAACTATATGATGACATATATATGGATATATATATATATATAGTTAACATGATACTATGATAAGAAAACATATCATAAAGTATATTAACAATGAACTACATATGTAAAAACAAGACTACTAACTTAATGATTTTTAAACGAGACATATATGTAACGATTATCGTTGTAAAGACATTTAATGTATATATATCATATTAAGAGATATTCATACATGATAATATCATGATAATATAATAATTTAAAATCTCATTTGATATTATAAACATTGGGTTAACAACATTTAACAAGATCGTTAACCTAAAGGTTTCAAAACAACACTTACATGTAACGACTAACGATGACTTAACGACTCAGTTAAAATGTATATACATGTAGTGTTTTAATATGTATTTATACACTTTTGAAAGACTTCAATACACTTATCAAAATACTTCTACTTAACAAAAATGCTTACAATTACATCCTCGTTCAGTTTCATCAACAATTCTACTCGTATGCACCAGTATTCGTACTCGTACAATACACAGCTTTTAGATGTATGTACTATTGGTATATACACTCCAATGATCAGCTCTTAGCAGCCCATGTGAGTCACCTAACACATGTGGGAACCATCATTTGGCAACTAGCATGAAATATCTCATAAAATTACAAAAATATGAGTAATCATTCATGACTTATTTACATGAAAACAAAATTACATATCCTTTAAATCTAATCCATACACCAACGACCAAAAACACCTACAAACACTTTCATTCTTCAATTTTCTTCATCTAATTGATCTCTCTCAAGTTCTATCTTCAAGTTCTAAGTGTTCTTCATAAATTCCAAAAGTTCTAGTTTCATAAAATCAAGAATACTTTCAAGTTTGCTAGCTTACTTCCAATCTTGTAAGGTGATCATCCAACCTCAAGAAATCTTTGTTTCTTACAGTAGGTTATCATTCTAATACAAGGTAATAATCATATCCAAACTTTGGTTCAATTTCTATAACTATAACAATCTTATTTTAAGTGATGATCTTACTTGAACTTGTTTTCGTGTCATGATTCTGCTTCAAGAACTTCGAGCCATCCAAGGATCCATTGAAGCTAGATCCATTTTTCTCTTTTCCAGTAGGTTTATCCAAGGAACTTAAGGTAGTAATGATGTTCATAACATCATTCGATTCATACATATAAAGCTATCTTATTCGAAGGTTTAAACTTGTAATCACTAGAACATAGTTTAGTTAATTCTAAACTTGTTCGCAAACAAAAGTTAATCCTTCTAACTTGACTTTTAAAATAAACTAAACACATGTTCTATATCTATATGATATGCTAACTTAATGATTTAAAACCTGGAAACACGAAAAACACCGTAAAACCGGATTTACGCCGTCGTAGTAACACCGCGGGCTGTTTTGGGTTAGTTAATTAAAAACTATGATAAACTTTGATTTAAAAGTTGTTATTCTGAGAAAATGATTTTTATTATGAACATGAAACTATATCCAAAAATTATGGTTAAACTCAAAGTGGAAGTATGTTTTCTAAAATGGTCATCTAGACGTCGTTCTTTCGACTGAAATGACTACCTTTACAAAAACGACTTGTAACTTATTTTTCCGACTATAAACCTATACTTTTTCTGTTTAGATTCATAAAATAGAGTTCAATATGAAACCATAGCAATTTGATTCACTCAAAACGGATTTAAAATGAAGAAGTTATGGGTAAAACAAGATTGGAAAATTTTTCTCATTTTAGCTACGTGAAAATTGGTAACAAATCTATTCCAACCATAACTTAATCAACTTGTATTGTATATTATGTAATCTTGAGATACCATAGACACGTATACAATGTTTCGACCTATCATGTCGACACATCTATATATATTTCGGAACAACCATAGACACTCTATATGTGAATGTTGGAGTTAGCTATACAGGGTTGAGGTTGATTCCAAAATATATATAGTTTGAGTTGTGATCAATACTGAGATACGTATACACTGGGTCGTGGATTGATTCAAGATAATATTTATCGATTTATTTCTGTACATCTAACTGTGGACAACTAGTTGTAGGTTACTAACGAGGACAGCTGACTTAATAAACTTAAAACATCAAAATATATTAAAAGTGTTGTAAATATATTTTGAACATACTTTGATATATATGTATATATTGTTATAGGTTCGTGAATCAACCAGTGGCCAAGTCTTACTTCCCGACGAAGTAAAAATCTGTGAAAGTGAGTTATAGTCCCACTTTTAAAATCTAATATTTTTGGGATGAGAATACATGCAGGTTTTATAAATGATTTACAAAATAGACACAAGTACGTGAAACTACATTCTATGGTTGAATTATCGAAATCGAATATGCCCCTTTTTATTAAGTCTGGTAATCTAAGAATTAGGGAACAGACACCCTAATTGACGCGAATCCTAAAGATAGATCTATTGGGCTTAACAAACCCCATCCAAAGTACCGGATGCTTTAGTACTTCGAAATTTATATCATATCCGAAGGGTGTCCCGGAATGATGGGGATATTCTTATATATGCATCTTGTTAATGTCGGTTACCAGGTGTTCACCATATGAATGATTTTTATCTCTATGTATGGGATGTGTATTGAAATATGAACTCTTGTGGTCTATTATTATGATTTGATATATATAGGTTAAACCTATAACTCACCAACATTTTTGTTGACGTTTTAAGCATGTTTATTCTCAGGTGATTATTAAGAGCTTCCGCTGTTGCATACTTAAATAAGGACGAGATTTGGAGTCCATGCTTGTATGATATTGTGTAAAAACTGCATTCAAGAAACTTATTTTGTTGTAACATATTTGTATTGTAAACCATTATGTAATGGTCGTGTGTAAACAGGATATTTTAGATTATCATTATTTGATAATCTACGTAAAGCTTTTTAAAACCTTTATCTATGAAATAAAGGTTATGGTTTGTTTTAAAAATGAATGCAGTCTTTGAAAAACGTCTCATATAGAGGTCAAAACCTCGCAACGAAATCAATTAATATGGAACGTTTTTAATCAATAAGAACGGGACATTTCAGTTGGTATCCGAGCGTTGGTCTTAGAGAACCAGAATTTTGCATTAGTGTGTCTTATCGAGTTTGTTAGGATGCATTAGTGAGTCTGGACTTCGACCGTGTTTACTTGAAAAATGATTGCTTAACAAATTTTGTTGGAAACTATATATTTTTAACATGTGAATATTATGTGATATATTAATCTCTTAACGCGTTTGATATTATGTGATAGATGTCTACCTCTAGAACAAGTCCCATTGACTCACCTAATAATAATGAAGAGTCAAATGTAAATTGGAATGATTCGTGGACTGATTCACAAGTTCCCGAAGAGGAACCGGAAGAAGAGTCGGAACCGGAAGAAGAATCGGAACCGGAAGAAGAATCGGAACCGGATGAAGAAATAGAACCGGTGGGGGAAATAATAAAACGGTTAAGTAAAAGAAAATCCTCAACCAACCGACCAAGGTTAATTATGGTCAATGGTGTTTCCGCCAAGGAAGCAAAATATTGGGAGGATTACCAATTCTCCGATGAATCGGATTCCGACGAGAATTCCGATGATGTTATAGAAATTACCCCAACTGAATTTAAAAAGGCAAAAGAAAATAATAAGGGAAAGGGCATAAAAATAGAGAAATCTAATTCCAACCCCGATGAACTTTATATGTATCGTCAACGCCCGAAGTCCTTAAGTTGTAACAATGACCCGGGAACCTCTAAACCACCAGGTTTTTCTAAACCAATGTGGACAACGACGGCTCGTATTAGGGGAACATCATATATCTCTAGAAACTTGGCAAAACGAACCAAAACCGAAGAAGAAGAAACGAGCGAGTCGGAATAAGATAGTTGTATTCGTGTGGTGTAATATATATAATATAGTGTTCTTATGCTTTATGATATATGTAAAAATTGCTTGTATTAATAAGTATGTTTTTATGAATCTAACTCTTGTCTATTTTACAGTTTAAAAACACAAAATGGATAGACAACCTAATATTTTAAGAGATCTACCCGGAGACATGATTGATGAAATCTTGTCTAGAGTCGGCCAGAATTCCTCGGCACAACTATTTAAGGCGAGATCAGTTTGTAAGACATTCGAAGAACGTTCCAAGAATGTCTTGGTTTATAAGAGACTTTCGTTTGAAAGATGGGGGATATCACATTGGGAAACCCATAAGTTACGATGTGTTTACTTTGACGCATATATTGCGGGGAACCCAAATGCTATTTTACGCAACGGGTTAAGAAATTATTTTGACTCAATATATCCGAATATTGGACTTCGTGATTTAGAAAAAGCGGCTTACATGCAACATAAAGAAGCATGTTATGCTTACGGATTAGTAATGTTCGCTTCTCACCAAAGTGAGAACAAGAACATCGGGCTACAACTATTAAACAAAACGTTTCCACAAGTGACAGAGTCGGTAATTGGGGTAAGAAATGAGGTTTTTAGATTATTACGGGACTGTTGGACATTACGTAACCCTCGTCCCTTTAACGACGTTACAACACGCTGTCTTATCAACGGCCATAACGGTTATGTTGCACAAGACCAAGGATGGGAAGTAGTCCTAGTAAAACCAGAATGCATGACTTGTTTCTGGACGTATGAATTACGTGTCTTTATTGCCTTTGCTGAACGACTTGTGTACTAGCTAGAATTATCTTCACAACTATCTTGTATCAAAGTTATTGTGTGCTATATTTCATGCTTTATGTAAAATAAGCGGTATTGTAAGTTTGTAAAATATTGTATAAAAGTTTGAAGGCGAAATATTATTATAATCAGTTTTTCATAAAGAATTGTAGTAGTTGAATTGTATATTAGCTACTAAGTATGAACTTAACGGGTAGGTACTACCCGAATTTAAACTTATAAAACGCTAATATGAAGAAAAAGCTTTTATAAATGAGTTCATATTATGCTACGAAATACTATTAACTACTCTTAATATTCTGTATGATTAACTTGTTCCATTTAACTATTTTGAAGGAAATGGCACCGACTACTCGACACACCGTGAATATGAATGAAGAGGAATTCCGTACTTTTCTAGCTTCAAACATAGCTGCAGTACAGGCTGCGCTACATACCAACAATAACCTTGGATCTAGCAGTACAGGAAATCGTGTAGGATGCACCTACAAAGAATTCACTGCCTGCAAACCTTTGGAATTTGATGGAACCGAAGGACCGATCGGATTAAAACGGTGGACCGAGAAGGTTGAATCGGTGTTTGCCATAAGTAAGTGTACTGAAGAGGACAAAGTGAAGTACGCTATGCATACCTTCACAGGTTCTGCGTTAACATGGTGGAATACCTATCTAGAGCAAGTGGGACAAGATGATGCGTACGCACTACCGTGGTCAGCATTCAAGCACTTGATGAACGAGAAGTACCGTCCCAGAACCGAGGTCAATAAGCTCAAGACAGAACTTAGAGGGTTACGAACCCAAGGATTTGATATTACCACGTACGAAAGACGATTCACAGAATTGTGCCTATTGTGTCCGGGAGCATTCGAAGATGAGGAAGAGAAGATCGACGCGTTTGTGAAAGGATTACCGGAAAGAATCCAAGAAGATATAAGTTCACACGAGCCCGCCTCCATACAACAGGCATGTAGAATGGCTCACAAACTCGTGAACCAAATTGAAGAAAGAATTAAAGAACAGACTGCTGAAGAGGCCAATGTGAAGCAAGTCAAAAGAAAGTGGGAGGAAAACGGTGATAAGAATCACCAATACAACAACAACAGCAATTACAACAATAATCGCAACAATTATCCCAACAATCGCAACATCAATCGCAACTACAACAAACGGCCCAACAACAACAACAACAACAACAGCAACTACAACAATCATCCCAACAACAATAATAACCGCAACAACAACAACAACAATCAGAAGCAGCTATGCCAAAGGTGTGAAAAGAATCACTCGGGGTTCTGCACCAAATTTTGCAACAAGTGTAAAAGAAATGGTCATAGCGCGGCGAAGTGTGAGGTCTACGGACCAGGGGTTAATAGAACGAAAGGAACAAATGGTGTCGGAATGAGTAATGGCGGAGCAAGTAGTGTCGGAGCAAGTTATGCCAATGTAGTTTGTTATAAATGTGGAAAACCGGGCCACATTATTAGAAATTTCCCGAACCAGGAGAACACGAATGGACAAGGCCGCGGAAGAGTTTTCAATATTAATGCGGCAGAGGCACAGGAAGACCCGGAGCTTGTTACGGGTACGTTTCTTATTGACAATAAATCTGCTTACGTTTTATTTGATTCGGGTGCGGATAGAAGCTATATGAGTAGAGATTTTTGTGCTAAATTAAGTTGTCCATTGACGCCTTTGGATAGTAAATTTTTACTCGAATTAGCAAATGGTAAATTAATTTCAGCAGATAATATATGTCGGAATCGAGAAATTAAACTGGTTAGCGAAACATTTAAGATTGATTTGATACCAGTAGAGTTAGGGAGTTTTGATGTGATAATCGGTATGGACTGGTTGAAAGAAGTGAAAGCGGAGATCGTTTGTTACAAAAATGCAATTCGCATTGTACGAGAAAAAGGAAAACCCTTAATGGTGTACGGAGAAAAGGGCAACACGAAGCTACATCTTATTAGTAATTTGAAGGCACAAAAACTAATAAGAAAAGGTTGCTATGCTGTTCTAGCACACGTCGAGAAAGTACAAACTGAAGAAAAGAGCATCAATGATGTTCCCATCGCAAAAGAATTTCCTGATGTATTTCCGAAAGAATTACCGGGATTACCCCCACATCGATCCGTTGAATTTCAAATAGATCTTGTACCAGGAGCTGCACCAATAGCTCGTGCTCCTTACAGACTCGCACCCAGCGAGATGAAAGAACTACAAAGCCAATTACAAGAACTTTTAGAGCGTGGTTTCATTCGACCAAGCACATCACCGTGGGGAGCTCCTGTTTTGTTTGTCAAGAAGAAAGATGGTACATTCAGGTTGTGTATCGACTACCGAGAGTTGAACAAACTTACCATCAAGAACCGCTACCCACTACCGAGAATCGATGACTTATTTGATCAACTACAAGGCTCGTCTGTTTATTCAAAGATTGACTTACGTTCCGGGTATCATCAAATGCGGGTGAAAGAAGATGATATTCCAAAGACTGCTTTCAGAACACGTTACGGTCATTACGAGTTTATGGTCATGCCGTTTGGTTTAACTAATGCACCAGCTGTGTTCATGGACCTTATGAACCGAGTGTGTGGACCATACCTTGACAAGTTTGTCATTGTTTTCATTGATGACATACTTATTTACTCAAAGAATGACCAAGAACACGGTGAACATTTGAGAAAGGTGTTAGAAGTATTGAGGAAGGAAGAATTGTACGCTAAGTTTTCAAAGTGTGCATTTTGGTTGGAAGAAGTTCAATTCCTCGGTCACATAGTGAACAAAGAAGGTATTAAGGTGGATCCAGCAAAGATAGAAACTGTTGAAAAGTGGGAAACCCCGAAAACTCCGAAACACATACGCCAGTTTTTAGGACTAGCTGGTTACTACAGAAGGTTCATCCAAGACTTTTCCAGAATAGCAAAACCCTTGACTGCATTAACGCATAAAGGGAAGAAATTTGAATGGAATGATGAACAAGAGAAAGCATTTCAGTTATTGAAGAAAAAGCTAACTACGGCACCTATATTGTCATTGCCTGAAGGGAATGATGATTTTGTGATTTATTGTGATGCATCAAAGCAAGGTCTCGGTTGTGTATTAATGCAACGAACGAAGGTGATTGCTTATGCGTCTAGACAATTGAAGATTCACGAACAAAATTATACGACGCATGATTTGGAATTAGGCGCGGTTGTTTTTGCATTAAAGACTTGGAGGCACTACTTATATGGGGTCAAAAGTATTATATATACCGACCACAAAAGTCTTCAACACATATTTAATCAGAAACAACTGAATATGAGGCAGCGTAGGTGGATTGAATTGTTGAATGATTACGACTTTGAGATTCGTTACCACCCGGGGAAGGCAAATGTGGTAGCCGATGCCTTGAGCAGGAAGGACAGAGAACCCATTCGAGTAAAATCTATGAATATAATGATTCATAATAACCTTACTACTCAAATAAAGGAGGCGCAACAAGGAGTTTTAAAAGAGGGAAATTTAAAGGATGAAATACCCAAGGGATCGGAGAAACATCTTAATATTCGGGAAGACGGAACCCGGTATAGGGATGAAAGGATTTGGGTACCAAAATTTGGAGATATAAGAGAAATGGTACTTAGAGAAGCTCATAAAACCAGATACTCAATACATCCTGGAACGGGGAAGATGTACAAGGATCTCAAGAAACATTTTTGGTGGCCGGGTATGAAAGTCGATGTTGCTAAATACGTAGGAAAATGTTTGACGTGTTCTAAGGTCAAAGCTGAGCATCAGAAACCATCAGGTCTACTTCAACAACCCGAAATCCCGGAATGGAAATGGGAAAACATTACCATGGATTTCATCACTAAATTGCCAAGGACTGCAAGTGGTTTTGATACTATTTGGGTAATAGTTGACCGTCTCACCAAATCAGCACACTTCTTGCCAATAAGAGAAGATGACAAGATGGAGAAGTTAGCACGACTGTATTTGAAGGAAGTCATCTCCAGACATGGAATACCAATCTCTATTATCTCTGATAGGGATGGCAGATTTATTTCAAGATTCTGGCAGACATTACAGCAAGCATTAGGAACTCGTCTAGACATGAGTACTGCCTATCATCCACAAACTGATGGGCAGAGCGAAAGGACGATACAAACGCTTGAAGACATGCTACGAGCATGTGTTATTGATTTCGGAAACAGTTGGGATCGACATCTACCGTTAGCAGAATTTTCCTACAACAACAGCTACCATTCAAGCATTGAGATGGCGCCGTTTGAAGCACTTTATGGTAGAAAGTGCAGGTCTCCGATTTGTTGGAGTGAAGTGGGGGATAGACAGATTACGGGTCCGGAGATTATACAAGAAACTACCGAGAAGATCATCCAAATTCAACAACGGTTGAAAACTGCCCAAAGTCGACAAAAGAGCTACGCTGACATTAAAAGAAAAGATATAGAATTTGAAATTGGAGAGATGGTCATGCTTAGAGTTGCACCTTGGAAAGGCGTTGTTCGATTTGGTAAACGAGGGAAATTAAATCCAAGGTATATTGGACCATTCAAGATTATTGATCGTGTCGGACCAGTAGCTTACCGACTTGAGTTACCTCAACAACTCGCGGCTGTACATAACACTTTCCACGTCTCGAATTTGAAGAAATGTTTTGCTAAAGAAGATCTCACTATTCCGTTAGATGAAATCCAAATCAACGAAAAACTTCAATTCATCGAAGAACCCGTCGAAATAATGGATCGTGAGGTTAAAAGACTTAAGCAAAACAAGATACCAATTGTTAAGGTTCGATGGAATGCTCGTAGAGGACCCGAGTTCACCTGGGAGCGTGAAGATCAGATGAAGAAGAAATACCCGCATCTATTTCCAGAAGATTCGTCAACACCTTCAACAGCTTAAAATTTCGGGACGAAATTTATTTAACGGGTAGGTACTGTAGTGACCCGAACTTTTCCATGTTTATATATATTAATTGAGATTGATATTTACATGATTAAATGTTTCCAACATGTTAAGCAATCAAACTTGTTAAGACTTGATTAATTGAAATATGTTTCATATAGACAATTGACCACCCAAGTTGATCGGTGATTCACGAACGTTAAAACTTGTAAAAACTATATGATGACATATATATGGATATATATATAGTTAACATGATACTATGATAAGAAAACATATCATAAAGTATATTAACAATGAACTACATATGTAAAAACAAGACTACTAACTTAATGATTTTTAAACGAGACATATATGTAACGATTATCGTTGTAAAGACATTTAATGTATATATATCATATTAAGAGATATTCATACATGATAATATCATGATAATATAATAATTTAAAATCTCATTTGATATTATAAACATTGGGTTAACAACATTTAACAAGATCGTTAACCTAAAGGTTTCAAAACAACACTTACATGTAACGACTAACGATGACTTAACGACTCAGTTAAAATGTATATACATGTAGTGTTTTAATATGTATTTATACACTTTTGAAAGACTTCAATACACTTATCAAAATACTTCTACTTAACAAAAATGCTTACAATTACATCCTCGTTCAGTTTCATCAACAATTCTACTCGTATGCACCAGTATTCGTACTCGTACAATACACAGCTTTTAGATGTATGTACTATTGGTATATACACTCCAATGATCAGCTCTTAGCAGCCCATGTGAGTCACCTAACACATGTGGGAACCATCATTTGGCAACTAGCATGAAATATCTCATAAAATTACAAAAATATGAGTAATCATTCATGACTTATTTACATGAAAACAAAATTACATATCCTTTAAATCTAATCCATACACCAACGACCAAAAACACCTACAAACACTTTCATTCTTCAATTTTCTTCATCTAATTGATCTCTCTCAAGTTCTATCTTCAAGTTCTAAGTGTTCTTCATAAATTCCAAAAGTTCTAGTTTCATAAAATCAAGAATACTTTCAAGTTTGCTAGCTTACTTCCAATCTTGTAAGGTGATCATCCAACCTCAAGAAATCTTTGTTTCTTACAGTAGGTTATCATTCTAATACAAGATAATAATCATATCCAAACTTTGGTTCAATTTCTATAACTATAACAATCTTATTTTAAGTGATGATCTTACTTGAACTTGTTTTCGTGTCATGATTCTGCTTCAAGAACTTCGAGCCATCCAAGGATCCATTGAAGCTAGATCCATTTTTCTCTTTTCCAGTAGGTTTATCCAAGGAACTTAAGGTAGTAATGATGTTCATAACATCATTCGATTCATACATATAAAGCTATCTTATTCGAAGGTTTAAACTTGTAATCACTAGAACATAGTTTAGTTAATTCTAAACTTGTTCGCAAACAAAAGTTAATCCTTCTAACTTGACTTTTAAAATAAACTAAACACATGTTCTATATCTATATGATATGCTAACTTAATGATTTAAAATCTGGAAACACGAAAAACACCGTAAAACCGGATTTACGCCGTCGTAGTAACACCGCGGGCTGTTTTGGGTTAGTTAATTAAAAACTATGATAAACTTTGATTTAAAAGTTGTTATTCTGAGAAAATGATTTTTATTATGAACATGAAAATATATCCAAAAATTATGGTTAAACTCAAAGTGGAAGTATGTTTTCTAAAATGGTCATCTAGACGTCGTTCTTTCGACTGAAATGACTACCTTTACAAAAACGACTTGTAACTTATTTTTCCGACTATAAACCTATACTTTTTCTGTTTAGATTCATAAAATAGAGTTCAATATGAAACCATAGCAATTTGATTCACTCAAAACGGATTTAAAATGAAGAAGTTATGGGTAAAACAAGATTGGATAATTTTTCTCATTTTAGCTACGTGAAAATTGGTAACAAATCTATTCCAACCATAACTTAATCAACTTGTATTGTATATTATGTAATCTTGAGATACCATAGACACGTATACAATGTTT
Source organism: Rutidosis leptorrhynchoides (assembly GCF_046630445.1). Classification (NCBI taxonomy): domain Eukaryota; kingdom Viridiplantae; phylum Streptophyta; class Magnoliopsida; order Asterales; family Asteraceae; genus Rutidosis; species Rutidosis leptorrhynchoides. Next base: position 242,955,526 of record NC_092336.1, read on the forward strand.
AGACCTATCATGTCGACACATCTATATATATTTCGGAACAACCATAGACACTCTATATGTGAATGTTGGAGTTAGCTATACAAGGTTGAGGTTGATTCCAAAATATATATAGTTTGAGTTGTGATCAATACTGAGATACGTATACACTGGGTCGTGGATTGATTCAAGATAATATTTATCGATTTATTTCTGTACATCTAACTGTGGACAACTAGTTGTAGGTTACTAACGAGGACAGCTGACTTAATAAACTTAAAACATCAAAATATATTAAAAGTGTTGTAAATATATTTTGAACATACTTTGATATATATGTATATTTTGTTATAGGTTCGTGAATCAACCAGTGGCCAAGTCTTACTTCCCGACGAAGTAAAAATTTGTGAAAGTGAGTTATAGTCCCACTTTTAAAATCTAATATTTTTGGGATGAGAATACATGCAGGTTTTATAAATGATTTACAAAATAGACACAAGTACGTGAAACTACATTCTATGGTTGAATTATCGAAATCGAATATGCCCCTTTTTATTAAGTCTGGTAATCTAAGAATTAGGGAACAGACACCCTAATTGACGCGAATCCTAAAGATAGATCTATTGGGCTTAACAAACCCCATCCAAAGTACCGGATGCTTTAGTACTTCGAAATTTATATCATATCCGAAGGGTGTCCCGGAATGATGGGGATATTCTTATATATGCATCTTGTTAATGTCGGTTACCAGGTGTTCACCATATGAATGATTTTTATCTGTATGTATGGGATGTGTATTGAAATATGAACTCTTGTGGTCTATTATTATGATTTGATATATATAGGTTAAACCTATAACTCACCAACATTTTTGTTGACGTTTTAAGCATGTTTATTTTCAGGTGATTATTAAGAGCTTCCGCTGTTGCATACTTAAATAAGGACGAGATTTGGAGTCCATGCTTGTATGATATTGTGTAAAAACTGCATTCAAGAAACTTATTTTGTTGTAACATATTTGTATTGTAAACCATTATGTAATGGTCGTGTGTAAACAGGATATTTTAGATTATCATTATTTGATAATCTACGTAAAGCTTTTTAAAACCTTTATCTATGAAATAAAGGTTATGGTTTGTTTTAAAAATGAATGCAGTCTTTGAAAAACGTCTCATATAGAGGTCAAAACTTCGCAACGAAATCAATTAATATGGAACGTTTTTAATCAATAAGAACGGGACATTTCACGTCTGGAGGCGTATGTCAAATTATAATGTTTTTTCGCGGGGAGGAAGACACTCCTATTTAGATATTAATAAAGTCGAGCTTCGTATAATACATAGATTCTTAGCAAACTCGATTACACAAAGAGGTAACAACAAGGAGAAAATGACCTTACACGATTTATTTTACCTTAAGTGCATTCGAGCCACTAGAGGCTTTATTAATATCCCCTACTGTGTTGGTTTTAATCTGTCCAAAATGGTGGAAGGTATACAGGACGGGGGAATAATAGGAGGAGGTATTTTTGTTACTCTCATTGGAGAGTATTTGGGTGTAGATAGGGAACAAGGGGGGTCCAATGATGGTAGCTATGGAACAAGACGAGACTTTAGGTTTGCAAGTCTATCAAGGTGCAAAGGTATTGACTAGGAGACGCAATCAGGCATTACCATATCAGGGCCGTCATCCACAGGTAGAGAGGGGTGCGGATGAAGAGATGGAGGAAGCGGATGACATCAGGGATGTCATTAGGGATAGTTTTACTGACGTTTTCCAGCGAATAGATGAGGTAGAAATGACTAATGAGGATAGGCATCGTCGGTATGAGCAGTGGCAAGCCGCGAATGAGTATGAGACTTTCTGGAGATGCCAACACGATAGATGGCAAGTTTATCAGCACCAAATCATGAGCCAGCTATCATATCAGGTACCAAATAACTACATCCTGACTCGGCCTGCTTACTATCTACCACATCAGCCCGATATGCGACCACCCTTTGACCTGTACGACCCAAACTGATGTGCGTAGAGGTGTATACGAAATAGTTATATTTTTATTACGAAATACTATTAAATACGAAATAATTTTACACAAGTTATTTATTTATTTATAGAGTGGATATACCTAAACTTTGCTACAACACTTATAGGCAGTGTACCTAATCGTACAGTAGTGTAGTTTTTAATAAGTCTGGTTTTTAATAAGTCTGCTACAACACCAAACGCCTTTTCGTACAATTTAATATCTTGTACTTTGTGTTTCACGGCTTGTACTCTTTGTAATTTTTAGACGTTTCTCATCAATAATTTGAACCACTTTGATTGTACTTTGTACTTTTTAGTTTTTTGGTCGTTTGCGTCTTTAATTCGTCGAATCTATCTTTTGTCTTCACATTTTATTATTTAAACGAATATCACTTGTAAATTGAACAATTGCAACTAAAAGCTTGTCTTTCTTGAGGGATAATGCTATGAAATATATGTTCGTTTTTAGCATTATCAAATATTCTCACACTTGGGCGTTGCTTGTCCTCAAGCAATATAGTCTTAAAATAAAAATACTAGAATCACTTCTTTATTCTTCACACTTTGTATATCAGTAATTTTAATACGACGGTATGAACAATGATAGTAACGTTGTGGTTTACAGTCCCACATGACTATGAAAATTTAGATCCTTTAGGAAATTGGATCTTTATGAAAACATTTGATCTTTTTGAAAATACAATCTAGCTTTTACCCTAGATAAGTTTTCCGGAATAATCCTTCACCGGTGTTTGCAAAATTGTTTTTGTGGGTTTTGTGGGTTTCGTGGGTTTCAGATTTGAAATTTTTAGCTCAAAACTTATGGTTTTGGGTCACCCACTTGCTAACCTTGTATTAGGAAAGCAACACGTCTAGTATACTTTCTCCGTATATTACCTTTTAGTAAACTACCGTCCGGTTGTAAAGGAAAGCGTTGAACAAGCAACTGTTGAGGCAATGTTCCGTGACATGCTTTTGATTATGGTCTATATCGTGTCGGATGCAATTACTATCCTTTGTAGGAGCAATAGTAAAGATCACCCTATAATTTTTTGGTCTGGCACAAGGTCCAGTCTTCGACCATGCTATGCAACCACCGTTCTTACGGTTGACACCTGATTTGGTTCAGGTGACCTAATGAATTCCGGTGAATTCTTAGGATTTTACGTTCAATGATAATGAACGCATTAAAAATGGGTTTTCAGAAAACAAATTGGTTTGTAATTTTAATCAAAATATTTTCTCGTTCAAGCTCGAGTTTAGATATCATTGAATTCCATGAGTTTGTAATTCTCAATCTTTAAGGTCAATCTCAAGGATTGAGTAATATCAGGCTTAAAAGCTGATTTTTGATCTTTAAGGAGATTATCCTTTCTGGGGATCTGATTCATTAGTCTTATAAGCTAATTTGCACGGTGCCCCCCATTGTACGAGACAGATCCTCTCATGGTTAGGATAAGTCTGACCACTTGGCGACCCTGTTTGATGCTGAGGTCCGTGGATTTCCAGCTGATTTTCGAGAAAACTTTTCAAGGTTTTTCGTAGACTCTACAACTGGTTTGGACGACAACTTCCTGACCTAAATCAAGATGCGCGTGTCTTTTTCTCGGAAGACTTTATTTCCTTTTAAATTTCATTTATATTATAATAAACTAGGTAAAACAGATTAATATTGTCCAAAACAAAAGTATCTTTAATTATTTGTACAAAAATATGTGATATATGTTTTAAATAACTTGGTAAATTTTTCCCACACTTGGCTTTTATTTTCCTTTCTTTGCCTTTTTATTTTCCTCTATTCCATTTTAAATGAATTCTAACATTTTGGGTTGTTTCTCAATTTATGTCCTTTCCGAGGTAACAATAATTTCGGTGTTAACACCTAGTTTTATCGTTCATAAATAAGTATAAACATGATTTTGAATTCATTTATTTGGAAATTTTGAAATTTTTTACTAGAATTGGGTAGTCAGTATATAAGACTAGGGTTGTTCTTTATTATCAGAGAGCACTAGATTCTAATACAACTACTGCGTTACAAGTATTTTTAATGGTAACCAAGTGTATAAGTCAAAATTTTTTTAAAAATCCGAAAGAATTTAACCCCTTCCCACACATAAGATCTGGCAATGCCCTCATTTGCAAGAAATTAGTACAATTTAAATTATTGAGGGTGATTAGCGTAGAAAAATGATTAAATTTTACCAAAGTTTCCAATCATATTGGCGTTATTTTGAATGATAAATGGTGCACATCATTTGTTCATTCCTGCAGTTGTTATTTCACATATATTTTGCATCTTGTCATCAAAAGTAGTTGCTTTTGCTGAACTTAATGTCAGTCTTTGAAAATGCGCTGTTTTACCCTGTTTTGCACATGAGATAAACTACAAACATATATATACATATTTTTGAAGTTGGGTATATTATCCCACATTCAAAAATTATTAAAAATCTAATAATAAAAGTTAGAAAATTATAAAAACTATTATAGTATCAAAAGAAATACTAAAAGTATAAAATTACAAGTTACCAAATAAATAAAAATAGGCATAAAAGAAAATTAGGGTTGATGAGGATGTTTCCAGTAGGGATCCCATTCATAGTCGTATGTGCTATAGAATGCTTGAGCTGGGTCATATGTAGGGTACGGTGGTTGGGTCTGTATAGTTCAGGGAGGAAATACGGGCATTGGAGTAGCAATGTAGTTTGCATTTATGTGTGCACAATGACTTATGATTTGGTTTTGATGATACTGCCAATCTTGAAATGCTCTTTGTCTAGCCATTTCATACTCATGTTGAGCCATAAAAAGTTGCATTTCTGTCATCTGATTCCCCCCTCCCGCATTACCTTGTTGCTGATCTCTTTCGACCTGTGGATGATGGCCGTCATATGGTGCTGCAGCGTTATGTCGTTTCTTTAAAACCTTAGCACCATGATATACTTTCAAACCAATTAGATCACGGGGTTCTGGTGTTACAATTATTAATCCCCTTGATTTCTATCGACACCGAGATACTCAGCAATTAAAGTAACAAAGATACCACCTCCTATTATACCATTAGGCCGTATACTCCTAACCATAGCCGATAAATAATAACCCACACAATAAGGTATACTAACAGTGCTCTGTGGGTCTCGAATACACATGAGATAAAATAAATCATTCTCATTTACTTTCTCTTTGTTCTTACCTCGCTGTGTAATCGAGTTTGCTAAGAACCTATGGATTACTCTTAGCTCAACTCTATCAATATTAGTATAAGAGTTATTCCCCCCACGAAATCGGTTATGCCTAGTCATTCTACTCCATATTCCATTCATATCAAAATTTTCATCAACCCTCCTACCATTAACTATCAACCTTTGACAATCAGTAGATGCTAGTTCCTCAGGCGTATATATACACAAAGCCTGAGCCATGTCTAATAGAGACATATGGCGCATCACACCTCCTAATAAAAATCTAATAAAACTACGATCGGTTAAGGTAGCTACCCGATCATTTATTTCAACACTACATAATAATTCCACACACCATTCTCTATATACACGCCTATGTATATTAAACAAATGTTCCCAATCAATAAAAATAGAATTACCATACCTTTGTGTAAGTAATTCTCTGATTGGACCGGCCAATCCCACTGTTTCTAACGGTTCTCAATCTATTACTCTGGGTACTTCAACAATATTAGACTGAAGGGTGTGCAAGTTCCTCTGGTATTTTGGATAATCTATCCAATGTCGGTTAAACCTTAAATTAGGATGTAAATCTGCCAATTCTATATTTGAATATGAAATGAATTGATGCGGTAGATTTTGTCTATATTGGTCGTTAATCTCCTGTTCTTCTGCATTCTCAGGAGGAGCATTGTGAGCCTGAGATGCTGATAAGATTCACCCCTTTCAGTCTGCAAAACACATTAAACACAATTTTTGTGCATCCAAATATGCATTAGTGTTAGCAAAATCATAAACCAAAACAATTATAATGACATGTTTAATTCATTTTAAACTTTATATGCATTTTCACAATATTGACAATTCTACACTTTTACAAATAAACATATATGAAAATGTATACAACGTTCTTTAGCTTTTATCTCAAATAACATGTCAAAATAATCATTACTAGCAATTAAACAAGTTCCAAATGGCATTCATATCAATTAAATCGAGTGATATCAATTAAATCGAGTTCATGCATTTTTTATTCAAAAAGTCCACTTTAATTCTTAAAAATAATGTTTAGGATTAAAGTTTTGATCATTTAGTAACCTAAACATGTTACACTACTCAATTTAGTGTAAACTAACAATAAAATTTGGCCATAACCCGTTTATATCAAAAAGCCCCAATTTGAAGTTTAAGGCTTCTAATCATGTTAAATAGCATCAATCTAGGTTATACAAGCATAATACACAAACAATTTGAGTATAATTAAACTAGAAATCATCAAAATCAAATTAGGTATAAATTTATTCAAGAACACTAAAAATCTGAATTAAAGAGTGTTTGGATGTATAAATTACCGATCTCCTTGAGAAACTTCTTGGTAGGATCCTTCTCAACATGATTTTAGAAAAAAATTTGATGTTTAACGGTGAAAAAATGCGATTTTTAGAGTGTTTTGTGTGTGTTTTTCGCAGAAAAATGAGTGTGGGTGTGTTGGGGACTGGTCTGTTCGACCAGTTAACCCATCTGGATTTTGATACCTCCGCGAGTGCGGATGTGGGACCCTATAAAGTGCCGCGAGTGCTGATTTTTTTTTAAATCTTTAACTAATAAAACATAAATTAATAATTTTTAAAAATGTGTTTCTTTTAAGAATGAGGGCGTTTCGGATCGTTGTCCTAGTCCGCCTCTCGACAAAATTTTAAAATTTGACACTTTTTAAGCGTCATTTTAAAAGCAAAGATTTTTGGATTTTTTAATATTTTTGGCATACTTTAATTCAATAAGATTAAAAATAATGATAATAAAATTTCTCGTCCCGCCCTCGGGTAAAGCAATTTCGGTTCAACGACCTAGTCTTCAACTCATGACGAATTTTAAAAATCATATTTTTAACTTAGTGAAATAAAGTAAATTTTTGTTTTTTTAAAATTCACACCAAACTTAAATTTAAAATGCATAAAATTAAAAATTCATTTAAATATAATTAATATTTTTAATTTTACAAACTTATATTAAAAATAGTAGTTTAAAATATTTACAAACTTAAATATATTGTTTTTTTAAAAAAAAATTACATTAATAATTTAATATTTATATATTAATTAAATAGTAGTTTAATGTAAAAATAAAAAAAATAAAAAATCTTTTTGGTCTTTTATCCCATTTTAATCAATCAAATATTAACAAAAATATACGCCCCTTTTTTCGGTAAAGTAATTTCGGTTCCATAACCTAGTTTTACTCATGACGAATTTTTGAAATATTTTGGGTTGATTAATTAAAGATATTTATACCTTAAGAATAAACGGTAAATTTCGCAGTGATGTAATAAATTTTTGTATGATATTAATAATTTTGGTTTCGCATACCTAATTTTATTGAAAACCAATTTAATACTTTATAGCGAACGATTTAGCGTTTATTATCAAAAGGTTAAAAGCAATAAAATAAAATAAAAACTGTACATACTTACCTACGAGAAAGAATTCTCAGAGACCTGCTTTAGCCGACTCATAGGAGAGTCGTGTGATTTGGTTCTCCATAGCTACATAAGCGTAACCTCGATTCTTCAATATCTTTTCTTCTAAACATATGAACGGTCCTTCTCTGCATAGAGTAACAAATTCGGTATTTGAATATGTTTGATTGTTTGAACATTTACCTTCGTGTGACCATTTTTCGCATTTATAACATCTTTCAAGGTGTCGTGCTCTTCTTTTTGTTGCGAATTTTGTTTTTTCTTTTCCAAAATGTATCTTATGATGATCTTTTCTGAGTTCTTTCCTCACTTCGTCCATTTTTCCTCTTATAAATGATACCACTTCACTCGGGAGTGTGTCATTATTACGTTTAGTAATCATAGCGTGTAGTAGTAGACCATGGTTCAGATCAAAGGAATTCTTCATCTCATAAAACCTAAAAAAAATAAAAATTTAGAATGGATGGAGAAGACTAGTTCTTTAGGTTCTGCTAGGGAAAGACCATTCGGATTCCATTCTCGAGAACTACACGAAAACAGAATATCTAACTCTGAACGAAATACATATTACCCTAAAAAGATTCGAATTTTCTCACACTTAGTTAGCTGTGGTGTCGAAATTGTGATTAACTTCATCTTCAACTTCCATTGGATTATCTATGTAATGTTTAACTCTGTGACCATTAACCTTAAATTCAATCCCATTTGAATTTATTAATTCTACTGTTCCATATGGGAAAACTCTTTTGACTATGAATGGTCCAGACCATCTTGATTTCAATTTTCCAGGAAATAACTTGAATCGGGAATTGAAAAGAAGGACTCTTTCTCCTTCTTTAAATTCTTTTGAACTTCTGATTCTTTTATCATGCTATTTCTTCATTCTTTCCTTATAGATTAACGAATTTTCGTATGCTTCATGTCTTAATTCTTCTAATTCGTTTAATTGACTTAATCGTAAACGTCCGGCTTCATGTAAATCAAGATTACATGTCTTCAAAGCCCAAAATGGTTTATGTTCAATTTCTACTGGAAGATGACATGCTTTTCCGTAAACGAGTTTAAAAAGTGTGGTTCCAATTGGAGTTTTGTAGGCTGTTCTAAAATCCCAGAGTGCATCCTCCAATTTCATGGACCATTCCTTCGGATTTGATCCTACAGTTTTCTCTAGAATACGTTTTAAAGCTCGGTTGGTATTTTCAACTTGTTCACTTGTTTGTGGATGATAAGCGGTTGAGATTTTATGAGTTACTCCATATCTTTTGAGAACTTTCTCAAGTTGATTATTACAAAAATGAGTACCCCGATCACTTATTAAAGCTTTCGGTGTTCCGAACCTAGCAAAAAGACGTTTTAAGAAGTTGACTACAACTCGTGCATCGTTAGTTGGGAGAGCTTGTGCTTCCGCACATTTAGATACATAATCAATGGCAACGAGAATATAGAGATTATTATAAGATTTTGGAAATGGACCCATAAAGTCAATACCCCAAACGTCAAATACTTCACATACTTGAATGCCATTTTGTGGCATTTCATCACGTTGACTTATTTTTCCGGCCCTTTGACATGCATCACAGGATTTGCAAAGAAGGTGTGCGTCTTTGAAAATTATAGGCCAATAGAACCCAGCATCGTAAACTTTTCTTGCTGTGAGTTGAGGCCCATAATGCCCTCCTGTTGATCCTGTGTGACAATGGTTTAAGATTTGACTGGCTTCATCCTCGAATACACATCGGCGTATTATTCTATCGGGACAACTTTTAAACAAATGTGGATCTTCCCAGAAATAGTGTTTTATATCACTAAAGAATTTCTTTCGTTTTTGGTACGACAACCCTTTTTCAAGGATTCCACATACTAAGTAGTTTTCATAGTCTGCAAACCATGGAATTTCATTATAATTGATCTTCAAAAGATATTCATCAGGAAAGTTATCTTGTATAGCCGATTCATTTAGAACTTCTAATTCAGGATTTTCAAGACGAGAAAGATGATCAGCGACGAGATTTTCTGCTCCCTTTTTGTCTCGGATTTCAATATCGAACTCTTGTAAGAGTAAGATCCAATGGATTAATCGTGGGTTGGCATCTTGTTTTGAAAATAGGTATCTAAGAGCATAATGGTCGGTGTAGACCACCGTTTTTACTAGAACGAGATATGAACGAAATTTGTCAAAAGCAAAGACAATAGCAAGGAGTTCTTTTTCAGTAGCTGTGTAATTCTTTTGTGCTCCTTGTAACGTCTTACTAGCGTAATAAATAGGTTGAAATCGTTTTTCAATCCTTTGTCCTGAAACGGCTCCTATTGCAAAATCACTTGCATCGCACATGAGTTCAAACGGTAGATTCCAATTTGGAGTTATCATGATCGGTGCATTAGTGAGTTTTTCTTTAAGAATATTAAAAGATTTGATGCATTCATCTGAAAAGATGAATGGAGCATCTTTTTCTAGGAGTTTATTCATAGGAGTGGCAATTTTAGAAAAATCTTTTATGAAATGTCGGTAAAAACCGGCATGCCCTGGAAAACTTCTAACTCCTCTAACATTGGTGGGATGTGGAAGTTTAGCAATTACATCTACTTTAGCTCTATCCACTTCAATTTCTTCTTTTGAAATCTTATGACCAAGAAAGATGCCTTCTTTAACCATGAAATGGCATTTCTCCCAATTAAGTACTAGATTTGATTGTTCGCATCTAATAAGCATTCGTTCAAGATTGACTAGACATGTTTCAAAAGTATATCACCGAAGACTAAAAAGTCATCCATGAAAACTTCCATGCATTCTTCTATCATGTCGTGAAAAATCGCTATCATGCACCTTTGAAAGGTTGCAGGGGCGTTGCAAAGTCCAAATGGCATGCGTTTGTAGCAAAAGTACCATAAGGGCACGTGAACGTGGTTTTCTCTTGGTCCTCGGGTGCGATTGGAATTTGAAAGTATCCGGAAAAACCATCAAGAAAATAATAGTAACTATTTTCGGCTAATCTTTCCAACATTTGATCAATGAAAGGTAAGGGAGTGATCTTTTCTGGTGGCGTCATTTAATTTTCTATAATCAATACAAACACGCCATCCTGTTACAGTCCTAGTAGGAATAAGCTCATTTTTTCATTTGTGATGACAGTCATGCCACCCTTCTTAGGTACGCATTGAACTGGGCTTACCCATGGACTATCAGAGATTGGATAAATTAAGGCTGCATCTAGTAGTTTAATAATTTCTTTCTTAACAACATCTTGCATATTAGGATTTAGTCTTCATTGGCATTGCACATACGTTTTATGACCTTCTTCCATAAGGATTTTATGTGTGCAATACGAAGGACTTATACCTTTAATGTCATGAATCTTCCATGCAATAGCTGGTTTATGAGCTTTTAGAACAGAAATGAGTTGAGATTTTTCATTTTTCGTAAGAGAAGATGATATTATTATAGGTAATTCAGATTCACCATGTAAATAAGCGTATTCCAAATGGTTTGGAAGTGACTTTAACTCTAATGTCGGTGGTTCTTCTATCGATGATTTATATCGATATCTGTCTTCTTCTTTTAGCATTTGAAGTTCTTCTGTTGTTGGTTCATAATCATTAGCCATGAGTGCAGCTAACATTTCAGCTTCATCAATTAGTTCAGTTCCTTCTCCTAAAGAACATTCTCATGTTCCTTGTAATTCTGGAAATTCTTCTAACAATTCTGCATGTGAATTTATAGTTTGAATGTAATAACATGTATCATCTGCAGATTGCGGTTGTTGCATGGCTCTATCAATAGAAAAGGTAACACTCTCGGCCTCTATACTTAAGGTCAGTTTCTTACCGAACACGTCTATCATTGCTTTAACCGTGTTTAAGAATGGTCTTCTTAATATGAGAGGAACTCGAGAATCTTCTTCCATGTCCAGAATAACAAAATCTACTGGAAATACTAAAGTACCAACTTTAACTAGCATGTTTTCCATTATCCCTCTAGGATATTTTACTGATCGATCGGCTAGTTGTATGCTTATTCTTGTTGGTTTCAATTCTCCAAGGTCTAGTTTAGCGTATAGTGAATACGACATTAGATTTATACTAGCACCTAAATCTTCCAATGCTTCTATTGAACTAAGACTACCCAGAAAACATGGAATTTTGAAACTTCATGGATCTGATAATTTTTCTGGTATCTTATTCAACAGTACTGCAGAACAATTAGCATTCATAGTAACAGCCGAGAGTTCTTCCATTTTCTTTCTATTTGTGATTAGATCTTTCAAGAATTTAGCATATCTAGGCATTCCTGAAATCACATCAATGAAAGGAAGATTTACATTTATTTGTTTAAACATATCCAAGAATTTGGATTGCTCGGCTTCAAGTCTTTCTTTTCTCATTTTACTCGGGTAAGGAAGCGGTGGTTGGTATGGTTTAACATAAGGTTTAGCCTTAACTGTGTTATCTTCATTAACCTTTTCAACTACCAGTTCTGTTTCTTTCTCTTGTTCAGATTGTGGTTCTTGTGGAGTAGGAATAGCGTCATCAGAAATTACAGGTATTTCAGGTGGTTTAAGTGTAATACTACTTCTCGTGGTAATGGCTTTAGCCGTTTCATTCCGGGGGTTAGCATTTGTACCACTAGGTAGACTTCCCAGTTTTCTTTCACCTATCAACCTTGCTAGGTTACTCACTTCTTGTTCCAGATTTTGAATTGAAGCTTGTTGATTTCTAAATGCTTGGGCATTTTGTTCATTCGTTTGTTTCTGAGATGTAAAAAATTGAGTTTGAGATTCAACTAGCTTCGACATCATATCTTCTAAATTTGGCTTTTTATCATCGGTTTGTGGTGGTTTATTTTGAAAAATAGGTCTTTGCTGATTGTAAGTATTATTGGATACTTGTTGATTGATAGGACCTTGTTGGTTGTTGTATGGAACATTTCGGTTATAATTCTGGTTTTGATTGTAAATTGGTCTTGGCGGTTGATAATTATTCTGATAATTATTTCCAGGCCTTTGGTTTATATATGAAACATTCTCTCTTTGTTCCATTGTTTGTTCAATGCTGAGACAATCTTTTGTCAAATGTAATCCTCCACACTGCTCACAACTAATTCGTATTGAGTGAATATCCTTAGTCATCTTTTCCATTCGTCTCTCGACAACATCTATCTTTGCAGAAATGGAATCAAAGTCATGGCTAGAATCGGCTCTAGCCGCTTTAGATGATCTAACGATATCTTTTTCTTGATGCCACTCATGTGAGTGGGAAGCAGTGTTATCAATAATTTTGTAAGCTTCAGTTGCGGTTTTCTTCATAATGGAACCACCAGCTGCTATATCAATGTCTTTTCGTGTAGTGATGTTGCATCCTTGGTAGAATATTTGTACTATTTGATAAGTGTCTAAACCATGTTGCGGACATCCTCTCAACAATTTTCCAAATCTTGTCCACGCCTCATATAAAGTTTCATTTGGCTTTTGCGTGAACGTAACAATTTCTCATTGAAGTCTTACGGCTTTAGATGCCGGAAAAAATTGTTTAAGAAATTTTTCAACTAAGACATCACATGTATGAATCACCCCTTCAGGTAACGATTCTAACCAATCTTTGGCTTCTCCCTTTAAAGTCCAGGGAAATAACATGAGATAGATCTGTTCATCCTCCACTTCTCGAATTTTGAATAGAGTACAGATCCTATTAAAGGTACGAAGATGTTCGTTTGGATCTTCCTTCGGCGCACCACTAAATTGGCATTGATTAGTTACCATGTGTAGGATTTATCCTTTGATTTCATAATCTGGCGCATTAATATCCGGTTGAGTAATTGCGTGACCTTGGCCAGTGTGTTTAGCTCTCATTCGGTCTTCCATACTTAGAGGTTCCAGATTTTTCATGATTGAATTTGTTGAATCTGAATCACTAGAGGATTCTGACTTAATGGTTTCTTCCTCGACAATCTCTGGATGAGTGATTTGTGTTTCAGGAGGAATGATTAGTGGTTCGGGATCTCTGAATTGTCCCTGAATATCCTCCGGATTCTCAATTGTGAGGTCGGGTTCAAAAAATGGATTCTCGGAAATTTGAATTGGAGTACTTGGTCGACTAGATGACGATTCTAAAGAAAAATCAACGGCGACAATATTGGCTAGATGTCTTGATCGAGTTACAGGTGGTGAACGTATGAAAGGTGGTGAACGTATGAACGGTGGTGAACGTTTTGCTCGGTGCATTCACTGAATATCCTATTAGTTATAAAACTAAAAATTATATAAGTTATCAAATTAATAGACTTTTCTGATTTTGCCCACGTTTCGAATAGCCAATAGATGCAGCAGGTAGCCAGGACCTTTTAAATCGGAAGCCCACAACTCGCCACTAACAAATCCAACTATTACTACGAACCAGAAAATTTTGGATGTCTATCAATTTAACCACTTAAAATAAATTTTTTTTTCGAAGTTTAAAGAAATTTTAGAGAAGAAATAAAAATTCTATGTTCTAAAAAACTAGAGCGTCGAGAAATAAGAAAGAAAAAGAGCTCGTCGAAAAATAAAAGGTCGAAAAATAAGAAAATAACCGAAAATAGCGCGTCGAAACTTAAAAATCTAAAAACTAAATTTTAAAACTTGCGTCTAAAGGTATTAAAGCTTAGAGAAATTCTATATCCAAAACGGCAATAACTTAAAAAGGTACTAAAATATATTAAAAACTAAAGCGATAAACAATGTCGTAAAATTCTAAAGCACCTAAATCTTCGTCTAAAGAAAAAGCATTTAAGGGATTTTACGGAAAATCCTAAAAATCGAGAAATATAAATAACTACGGCAAAAACTATAACTTAAAACTAATTACGAGCGAAAAAATATACAATTACGAATAAAAAGATACAAAATATAAAGATAAAACTTAAAGTTATAAAAATACAATTTTTATAAAAATATTATTTTTATAATTTTATTTTATAAAAATATTAGTTTTATTATTAATAAAACTAATTAAAACTAAACTTACACTAATTATATTAAATTAAAACCCTAATTTTAATTAATAATAATTAATTTTAACCCTAATTTCGTAATTAATGATGTCCAATGTTTGACCTGTTAGAGATCTCCGCGAGTGCGGATCCCAGCTGGCAAAAAGCTCTGCGAGTGTGGATGATACAGATTTAGCTGAGGTGCAGGTCGAATTCGTGCAGGTTAAGTTGTTTTTTTTTTACTTTTTTACTTTGTTTTTAATTTTCTGTTTTTATTTTATAGAAAATATAATTTAAACAAAACTTATATTTTTTTCAAATACTTATTAGTTTTTTGTAACTTAAAAAAAATAAACTTTTTTTTATGTTTTTATATTTTTGTTTTTAATATTTAACAACTTATATTTTTACAAAAATAAATTAAAACTTAATAAAAAAAATTTTATATAGCATTTCGCTTTTGGCGTTTATGAAGTTCCCCAGCAGCGGCGCCAAAAATACTTGATGTGCGTAGAGGTGTATACGAAATAGTTATATTTTTATTACGAAATACTATTAAATATGATACAATTTTACACAAGTTATTTATTTATTTATAGAGTGGATATACCTAAACTTTGCTACAACACTTATAGGCGGTGTACCTAATCGTACAGTAGTGTAGTTTTTAGTAAGTCCGGTTCGTCCACAGGGAACTAGCCAAGTTTAACGCTATATTTTTAAAACTATATTTGTATATATATATATATATATATATATATATATATATATATATATATATATATATATATAAGTAGTATTATTATTATTATAAAAGGGGTTTTTTACCGTTTAATGACCGGTTTGTCGATTTTAAAACTTTAGTCGCAGTTAAAACCTAATGTAAAATATTAAAAATAAATATAACTTAATTTAAAGCGTAAAGTAAATGAAAATAATTAAAGTACGATAAATAAAATTGCGATAATTAAAAAGTACGATAATTAAAAGTGCAATAAATAAAATGACAGTAAATAAAAATGCGATAAAATATGAAATAAAGAAATTATGCTTATTTAAACTTCCGTAATCATGATATTTGACGTATTGATTTTAGTTTATTACCATGGGTTAATTGTCCTTTGTCCTGGATTATTCGATATGTCCATCTGGTTTTTGTCCATAACAGTCCATCAGTCATAAATATAAAGTGCGAGTGTCCTCGTCAAATTATCCTTATATCCGAAGTCAAATATTCCAACTAATTAGGGACTTAAACTTTAACAAGGTTTTAATAATTTGTTAATAATTACACCAAGTGTCCTTGTACATAATTCACTCATGTTTTAATGATTCCATTAACTATTAATCCATTCTCGTGTTCAATTAAATGAACAATTATTAGTACTTATAAATATCCCGCCCATCGTGTCCGATCGAGTGTACGTGGTTATTTATAATTACGTCCAATTGTAAATCTTTATATTAAATTAACGAACTATCATTCAGTTAAGCAAATATAAAGTCCATTAATAGCCCATAGTCTAATTTTCACAAGTGTCGTTCTTTTGTCCAAACCCCAATTATGGTACAAAGCCAAATTACCCAGTCTTTAATATTTAGCCCAACATCACGATTACTTCGATTTAAATAAGCATAATAATAACTTAGCTACGAAACATTAATTTAAAAAGGTTGAACATAACTTACAATGATTAATAATAGCGTAGCGTTACACGGACAGAATTTCAACTTACACACTTACAACATTCGCCACTATAACCTTATTATTATTAAACTTAAATTAAAATTAAAATTAAAATTAAAATTATAAATTATATATATATATATATATATATATATATATATATATATATATATATATATATATATATATATATATATATATCATGAGAGAGAGATTGAAAAAGAGTGAATAAAATCGATCAGAATGCGCGACCTTTTATAGCCCCACATTTCACTGTAGATCTCCGCGAGTGCGGATGTTTCTTTCATAAAAGCTCCGCGAGTGCGGTGGTCTGGAATCCAGCTCACCAAATGAATTCAATGTGGGCTGCTTTGATTAAAATAATATAATATATATATATATATATATATATATATATATATATATATATATATATATATATATATATATATATATAAGTAATTATATATAATATTATATTCTTGTGCATAGTTGACTTGTAAATTTTGGTCCGTTGCGTCGAGCGCTGAAAGTTGATTCATGTCTCGGTTCCGGATTTTCAAACGCATTTTCGTACAATTTAATATCTTGTACTTTGTGTTTCACGGCTTGTACTCTTTGTAATTTTTAGACGTTTCTCATCAATAATTTGAACCACTTTGATTGTACTTTGTACCTTTTAGCTTTTTGGCCATTTGCGTCTTTAATTCGTCGAATCTGTCTTTTGTCTTCACCTTTTATTTTTTAAACGAATATCACTTGTAAATAGAACAGTTGCAACTAAAAGCTTGTCTTTCTTGAGGGATAATGCTATGAAATATATGTTCGTTTTTAGCATTATCACAAACCAAGCCTACCAAAACACCTATCATCAACCATGAAACCCGAACGACGATATGAATTGGAATCCCTATCCAAATCAATAGTGTTCCATTAGTAATTTCTTATCTTTTATTATTTTTATCTATTTATGCTAAACATTTAACATTTTGATACTTTTATGTAATGTTTAATATTTTTATTATTTTGTACTAATTTTTCATTTTTGTAATTTGAAAGTGGGATATTAAGACCCATTTCAAATTACCATGCATGTTTATATTTGTATTGTATGTATTTTATTTCATGTACACAATAAGGTAAAACAGCGCACTTTTAAACACTAGCATTAAGTTCAGCAAAAGCAACTAATTTTGACGACAAGAGGCAAAATATATGTAAAATAACAACTGAAGGAATGAATAAATGATGTGCACCATTTATCATTCTACATAAACAACAATATGTTTGGAAACTTTGGTAAAATTTAATCATTTTTCTACGCTAATCACCCTCAATAATTTAAATTGTTACCGATTTTTTGCAAATGAGGGCATTGCAAGATTTTAAGTGTGGGAAGGGGTTAAATTCTTTCGGATTTTTAAAATTTTAAGTTTAAACACTTGGTTACCATTAAAAATACTAGTAACGCAGTAGTTGTATTACAATCTAGTGCTCTCTGATAATAAAGAACAGCCCTAGTCTTATATACTGACTACCCAATTCTAGTAAAATTTTTAAAAATTTTCAAATAAATTAATTCAAAATCATGTTTATACATATTTATGAACGATAAAACTAGGTGTTAACACCAAAATTATTGTTACCTCAGAAAGGACATAAATTGAGAAAAAATCCAAAATGTTAGAATTCATTTAAAATGAAATAGAGGAGAATAAAAAGTCAAAGAAAAGAAAATAAAAGCCAAGTGTGAGAAAAATTTACCAAGTTATTTAGAACATATATCACATATTTTTGTACAAATAATTGAAGGCACATTTGTTTTGGACGATTTTATCAGTTTTACCCGATTTCTTATAATATATTTGAAAGAAATTTGCCACTTGATTTAAAAGAAAGTAAAGTCTTCCGAGAAAAAGACACGCTCTTCTTGATTTAGGTCAGGAAGTGGTCGTCCAGACCAGTTGTAGAGTCTACGGAAAATCTTGAAAAGTTTTCTCAAAAATCAGCTGGAAATTCACGGACCTCAGCATCAAACAGGGTCGCCAAGTGGTCAGACTTATCCTAACTATGAGAGGATATGTCTCGTATAATGGGGGCACCGTGCAATTTAGCTTATAAGACTAATGAATCAGATCCCCAGAAAGGATAATCTCCTTAAAGATCAAAAATCAGCTTTTAAGCCTGATATTACTCAATCCTTGAGATTAACCTTAAAGATTGAGAATTCAAACTCATGGAATTCGATGATATCTAAACTCGAGCTTGAACGAGAAAATATTTTGATCAAAATTACAAACCGATTTGTTTTCTGAAAACCCTATTTTCAATGCGTTCATTACCATTGAACGTAAAATCCTAGGAATTCACCTGGAATTCATTAGGTCACCTGAACAAAATCGGGTGTCAACCGTAAGAACGGTGGTTGCATAGCATGGTCGAAGACAGAACCTTGTGCCAGACCGAAAAACTATAGGGTGATCTTTACTATTGCTCATACAAAGGATAGTAATTGCATCCGACACGATATAGACCATAATCAAAAGCATGTCACGGGACATTGCCTTAACAGTTGCTTGTTCAACGCTTTCCTTTACAACCGGATGGTAGTTTACCGAAAGGTAATATACGGAGCAAGTAAACTGGACATGTTGCTTTCCTAATATAAGGTTAGCAAGTGGGTGACACAAAACTGCAATTTTTGAGCTAAAATTTTCAAATCTGAAACCCACCAAACCCACAAAAACATTTTGCAAACACCGGTGAAGGGTTATTCCGGAAAACTTATCTAGGGTAAAAGCTAGATTGAATTTTCAAAGGATCAAAAGTTTTCATAAAGATTCAATTTCCTTAAAGAATCTAAATTTTTATAATCATGTGGGACTGTAAACCACATCGTTACTACCATTGTTCATACCGCCGTATTAAAATCACTGATGTACAAAGTGTGAAGAATAAAGAAGTGATTCAAGTATGCTTTTATTTCAAGACTATATTGCTTGAGGACAAGCAACGCTCAAGTGTGGGAATATTTGATAATGCTAAAAACGAACATATATTTCATAGCATTATCCTTCAAGAAAGACAAGCTTGTGGTTGCAATTGTTTTATTTACAAGTGATATTCGTTTAAATAATAAAATATGAAGACAAAAGATAGATTCGACGATTTGAAGACGCAAATGACCAAAAAGCTAAAATGTGCAAAATACAATTCAAGTGGTTCAATTTATTGATAAGAAACATCTAAAAGTTACAAGAGTACGAGCCGCGAAACGCAAAGTACAAGATATTAAATTGTACGAAAGGACGTTCGAAAATTCAGAACCGGGACATAAACCAACTATCAACGTGCAATGCAACGAAGCTAAAATGACAAGTCAACTATGCACATGAATATAATATAATATATAAATAATTCTTAAAATTATATATATTATATTATATATTAAAAACCGTCGGCAAACTAGCAAACAAGTTAATGTGGTCTGATCCAGCTGTCCATGCGATCGCATGGCCTGAAAGAGCAATTTCCATGCGATCGCATGGCTGTAACAGTGTGGCCACATCTATAAATTGAAGTGTTTTTCGGACGAATGATGTACACAATATATTATCTACTCTCTATCTCTCAATATATATATATATATATATATATATATATATATATATATATATATATATATATATATATATATATATATATATATATATATATATATATATAATTTTAATTTTAATTTAAGATTAATAATAATAAGGTTACGTTAGCGAATGTTGTAAGTGTGTAAGTCGAAATTCTGTCCGTGTAACACTACGCGATTAATACTCATTATAAGTTATGTTCAACCTTTTTAAATTAATGTCTCGTAGCTAAGTTATTATTATGCTTATTTAAATCGAAGTAATCATGATGTTGGACTAAATATTAAAGACGGGGTAATTGGGTTTTGTACCATAATTGGGGTTTGGACAAAAGACCGATACTTGTGGAAATTGGACTATGGGCTATTAATGGACTTTATATTTGTTTAACTGAATGATAATTCGTTAATTTAATATAGAGATTTAAAATTTGACGTATCTATAAATAACCATATACACTCGATCGGACACAATGGGCGGGATATTTATAAATACTAATAATCGTTCATTTAACCAGACACGGGGATGAATTAATATTCAATGGACTCATTAAAACAGGGGTGGATTACATACAAGGACACTTGATGTAATTGTTAACAAAGTATTAAAACCTTATTACAGTTTAAGTCCCCAATTAGTTGGAATATTTGACTTCGGGTATAAGAATAATTTGACGAGGACACTCGCACTTTATATTTATGACTGATGGACTGTTATGAACAAAAACCAGATGGACATATCAAATAATCTAGGACAAAGGACAATTAATCCATGGTAATAAATTAAAATCAACACGTCAAACATCATGATTACGGAAGTTTAAATAAGCATAATTCCTTTATTTTATATCTCATCGCACTTTTATTTACTGTCATTTTATTTATTGCACTTTTAATTATCGCACTTTTAATTATCGCATTTTTATTTATCGTCATTTACTTTACGCTTTAAATTAATTTGTATTTATATTTAATATTTTACATTAGGTTTTAATTGCGACTTAAGACATAAAATCGGCAAACCGGTCATTAAACGGTAAAACCCCCCCTTTTATAGTAATAATAATATTACTTATATATATATATTGATACAAATATAGTTTAAAAATAAATATAGCGTTAAACTTGGCTAGTTCCCTGCGGAACGAACCGGACTTACTAAAAACTACACTACTGTATGATTAGGTACACTACCTATAAGTATTGTAGCAAGGTTTAGGTATATCCACTCTATAAATAAATAAATAACTTGTGTAAAATTGTATCGTACTTAATTGTATTTCGTAATAAAAATATAACAATTTCGTATACACCTCGCATAACATCACGAATATACATATGTGAATATGTGATTGATATGTGATAATATAATTAATATAGTTTATAAATTATTAAATTAATAAAATATTTACTACTATTTATACGTTTACGATAATGCTAGTATTATCACTGAATTTAAGTGATAAGATGTAACTTAGTGTTTCGGGATGGTAACGATAATTAATAAAATATTTGATCATTCAGTTTGTAATTTTTGCAGATATACAATTTGAATGAAACTCAGAGTGTTAAAGTGACAATAGATATATATTTGCAAATAAATGAGTCAATGTTGATCTAATAGTGAATTTTAAAAGAAACTTTTTAATCTAAGGGTTATTATTCTTCCATGTCATTCTTTAATCAAAATGTTTTCTTAATATTGCTTTTGTTTTAATATATAGAAAGAAAGAAAAATATATACATACGACATTTACCAAAAATTTTTTGTATTTTCCTTCAAATTTACAATTTACGCCCTCACACTTGAGTATTAATTGTAATTTATCAGGGGTATAAAAAATAATTTGAGGAGTATAAAAGTTAAATTCACTATTTAATATAAACTTACCAAACAAAACCCACCAAATTTTTTTAACGGATTTATCTTTCTGTTCGCTGCGAGTTAGGTTCCACCGCCATCATCGTTCAACTCGAAATAATTTTACGAACAAAATGGAATAAATTGTATTCGAAACGGAGCTTTGATGCACTACTAATAGATCATTTCTTTTTAGCAATAAATATGGTAGTGATTTGAATTTACAGTTTAAGTCCTTAAAATATTTATGAACACGCAAATATAACTATTATAATAATAATTATACATGACGACTCCCCCGAGTTACACTTTTATTAAAAAATAATCTATAGTTTCTATTATATTGCTAAAATGATGATGTTATTATTAGGCTAATTCTTTTATTAAGAAAAAATCAAAAAGAAAAAAATCTAAGAATGGTGGATGATGTCATTAATCTAAATAATTTTGAATTAAAATTAAATGTTATTAATTAATTATTATTATTAAATCTTATTAATAATTATTTTAATTATTAAAATGAAATAATTTTAAATTATTGTAATTAATTATTTTGAATTGAGTACGAGAAGGTATAAAAGTTAGGTAGAAGGAAACCAATTTTATATTTATATTTTTAATTTACACTTTTAAAATAAAATGACAACCAATATTATATCTTATGATTGGATGGGGATTATTTGATATGCATTTTAGGTGTTTGATGAAATGTTCAGCTGACGAGTTTGTTAGTCGGACTATGTGATTCCACGGGTCATTAAATTAAATAACTTTAGCATTTACGTTCACTTAATACCTAAAACATATCATTAAACTGTTTTGTTTAAACAAACTCGTGGTTCCACGGGTCATTTCACTAGTTGTATATAATAAGTCTAAAATAATATAACTTATACTTTACTAATGTTACGTTCCATGACAATTTTCAATGTACTCTAAATATTACGTAGTATATAATTTATATATTAAAAAGATATTAATGGTGAGAATAAAAATTGTAGACTTTAAGTTACTAACACTAACCAAAACCACTTTTAAAATTTGTCAACACCACGGGCTCTTAAACTCAAAAGAACATTTAAAATTCGTAAACACTACGGGCTCTTAAACTCAAAAGAATTTTTAAATTTGTCAACACCACGAGCTCTTAAATAATTCTTATATTTTCCCTATTTTTTTACTATCGCTATTTACATACCAATGAGAACTGCAAATTACATTTTGCACGATTTTTTACACGCCCGTACAATGCACATGTATGATTTTTTTACACCACGGGCTTGTATGGTTTTTTTTTCTTTCTTTAATATTCGGTAGTTCAACGGGCTTCAGGGATCGACCCATGGTTCAGTGTTTTATCGGAAATGATTTTGGTGCTTCTGGGTTTAGGCATTTAAATTTTAACCTTGTTTGTTTTAGATAGCTTTGTTAACTATTTACACACCATGTTGGTGGTTAGATGTATGTTTGGTT
Organism: Rutidosis leptorrhynchoides; assembly: GCF_046630445.1. NCBI lineage: Eukaryota > Viridiplantae > Streptophyta > Magnoliopsida > Asterales > Asteraceae > Rutidosis > Rutidosis leptorrhynchoides. The sequence goes on from NC_092336.1 coordinate 242,978,816, forward strand.
TAGCTTGTTTGTTTTCGCTTATTGCGGTTTGTTCTAGGCTAGATTTTTGAATCCCAATGATTAAGTTATCTACTTTGTTGACAGTTGAATTCATTATTTATACTATTGTTTTTTGCTGTAAAAAAAATTAGTATTTGGACATTAAATCCACTCATACTAAGGGGCGTTTGACATTTGACTATTACGTTTTCAAATTGTTAATAATTGTGTTGGGAAATTCAATAGAATCAATTAATTGTACTTTGAGATACTCAAAACGTAAAAATGAAAAATTATGTCGGCCCTTTATTGTAGCAAATATGCTTATTAGATTTCATTATCCTTTCCATTTCTGCCTATTTTTCTTCTTTATTATTTTTATGGTTATCAAAAAATCTAATTTATCAAACACTTATAAATTGATTATTAATCTAAACACCATTTAAAAGTTTGTGATGCATTGTATTAATGTTGATTGTTATCTTATTAGAGGTATTTGACCGTATTTACGAGATTTTGACCCTCATTAGCTGTTTTTTTATTGATGTTCTTGATTCGACGTAGCCATGCTGTAATATTTTCTACCCACTATGAAATCTTTATAAACAACTTACATGTTAATGTTCCAATTATCGAAAAACTATTGTTTGTGTATTGTTTTTCATGCCTTATGTAAACATTGTTGGTTTACTGAGTGAAGTGATATCGTTTTGAATGTCACATCAAAAGAAATTGTAGCTCTGTATTGAGTACGGTATTTGTAACATCCTAATTTTTATAAGGTATAATTTATTGTTAAAATTATTTGTTTGACTCACATTTGACTAGAGGGTGATCTATTTTTGTAAAAAGCTTAAGTGAGGGAGGGTAAAAGGGTAACTATACATATAACAAGCCTCTAGATGAGTACAGTCTCATTTTCTCATTAGTGCAGAAATATTAGTGTGTGTGTGTGGGTGTTCTTGAGGGTGACGAATTTGAGAAAGAGCACGCTTAAGATCTTTGAAATCCTTTCATGCAATTGAGTTTTTGGGTAGAATCAACCTTGCTAATACTTGCTAGCACCATTAGAAGTCTTGTTTCTTCCATCTTCTTCATCTTCATTGAATTAATTTGGGATTTGAAACCGAGGTATGATTAAATTATGCTTTGTGGTTGATTTTTATGAGTCTAGATAGTGTTATTAGTGTTAGTAATCAAAGATTT